>NW_027663590.1:0-46153 GCF_964034855.1 Anser brachyrhynchus | reverse complement strand
GAAAGGAAAGGAAAGGATCTGCAGTGGTGGATGCTTGTGCAGGGAGCTCCCAGGGCTGGATTGGCTGCCAGCACAGAGGATCCTAAGGTAAGGACTGCCTTCACAGAGCAAAAATACCCACATCTTCTCTTTTTCCTTCAAGGGAGTCCTCCCCAAATCTAAGACTTTTTCTCCCTTTGAGTACAACAAGCCTTGTGAGGCTTGTCACATGTGCCAGGCAAAAAGTCCAGGACTGTGTCCATCCAGGGGCTACACAGAGCCTCAGCTCCAGAAAGGTTACAGCCCAGAGAGTGGAGAGACACAGGCAAATCTATCCTGTTCCTGCCCAATACAAAGCCTAAAAGGCTCCAAATAGAGATAATTTCCTTAAAACATTTGTTCCTCTTTTCCCCAGCTGTTTATGTGTACCTCTGTAGCCACATTCCCATTCCCATTATGGTGGCGCTACCCTTCCCAAGCCGCTGCATCCGTGATGTTTCTTCAAAGGGGGAACCACCAGGGTGCTGCCAAGCAACTTCCAGACCATTGGGATGTGAAAAAATTGTGTTTTAATTGCATCCTTTGTTCTTATTTCTAATAAATGATGATATTATGAGGCATGGGGGGCATATTCTTCTTTCTAGGGATTGTTACTGTGCCGTGATAAGAAAAATTCTACATGATGTTGGATATGTGTTCAACAAAAATGTCCTTCAGTGTGAGGAAATATCCTGTCTGCTTTCAAAACCTCAGATGGAGAGGAAGACAGCTGAGAGCTCTTCACTTAAGCATGGCTTCCTACTCTGCATTCACTCTTCAGTCTTATTTTCAGTAGACTCTCATGAATGACTCTTGGAGACAAGGAAGAAAAGGGAATTTTCAAGAAAGTGTGCAGGAGGCAGGGGTACAAAAACAATTATTTATTAATAGGTTTTGTCCACAAACCTCCTGTGCATCATTTGGAACATTTACCCTGTAGGCAGAGAAGAGCAATCAGGTGAGAAATTTGGGTTTGCATCTTGCCAGACAAGCTTGACAACTTCACGCTGAACTTCATTTCTCCATCTCTGTCCTTGTAAAACGAGAGTGTGTTTAATTTAAACAAAATGCCTCACATGAGACTTTTTCCCCTCTAAATGTGGAGTTTATACTCCCCAGAATGTATACAAACATATACAAATATTACTAATTTACAAATGTACAGATATTGCTAAAGTGGTGTTGCTTTTGCACTGAAATAAAGCTATCCACTGAGTATGAATAGCAGATCAGTGATAATTCCTTAGGAAAAAAAAAAAAGGATAATTGAAAAATTACAGGTAAGTAAAGGCAAATGACATTTTGAATAGATCCTTAAGCATCACTTGCATCTGTAGTGACTTGACTATTTGTCATTAATGCACAGTGCTGCATTATGCATATGCATAATGCTAGTGCTAGTTGAATCACAAGTGTTGGTGGATTTTGTTTCAGCATGAGCTGTAATCTTCAGGATGCCACTAAGGAAGTTTTTTAACTTCTCTTGCATTAAAAGCAGGAGGCAGCAGCATCCTCACTACATACAGAGCAAATAACTAGTTAAGAGACTTGTCAGGAGTCAGTTGGCAGGGCTGGGAAAAGTTCCCTCATTGTGCATCTTTAATCAATCCAATTCTGATTATCTGATCTCTTTAGCATGCTGACTCGAGTAAGGAAACACATGAGGATGCTGAAATTTCTGGCACTCTTTTGTTATTATACAGGAAAAGATACTGAAGAAAATTATCCACTGCTGTTTAAGTTTCACACTCCAATGCTGTTCAGTGTGGCTTTGATTTCTGTGGGCTGCTGGAGTAAAGCTGCTTGATATCTCCAGTGGGAACTGCCTTGAGTAAATATTGAGCAAGAATTCAAGACACAAACTTATGACTACAGTATTGAGAATATCATAGATCAGAGATGACCAGGAAAATAAGATTCTTAATCACCTGACAAGAAAAAGAGCTAATGAAACCAAGCTGGGTACAAATTTCCCCTAATGGACTTTCCCAATTCCCATTCTTGCTACACCATTTCAGCACTTGGTGACAAGTTAATATTGCGTGTTCCTCAGAATAAAGAGGCTTTGTTTTCTGGTTGTCCATCAGATTGCAACCAATCTTTCAAACACAGATACCAGACAAAAACCTACTGACAGGAGCAGGATGATGAAGATGATGGACTGTGTGACTGAGCCAAGGGTCTGACTTCTTTTCATTTAGGAGAGCAAAACAAGCTGGGGCACTGAGATTTGTACTCACCCTTCATCTCTTCCCAAAACTGCATTTGTCATTAGCATGCATGAGCTCGTCGCATATAATTTATGCTATGTATAAAATAGGTATTAACAACAGATAAAGCAAGAAGAATTTCACAGAATCACAGAATCGTCTAGGTTGGAAGAGACCTCCAAGATCATCTAGTCCAACCTCTGTGCTAACACTAACAAGTCCTCCACTAAACCATATCACTAAGGGCTACATCTAAACGTCTTTTAAAGACCTCCAGGGATGGTGACTCAACCACTTCCCTGGGCAGTCCATTCCAATGCCTAACAACCCTTTCGGTAAAGAAGTTCTTCCTAACATCCAACCTAAACCTCCCCTGGCGCAACTTTAGCCTATTCCCCCTCGTCCTGTCACCAGGCACGTGGGAGAATAGACCAACCCCCACCTCTCTACAGCCTCCTTTAAGGTACCTATAGAGAGCGATGAGGTCTCCCCTGAGCCTCCTCTTCTCGAGGCTAAACAACCCCAGTTCCCTCAGCCGCTCCTCGTAAGACTTGTTCTCCAGACCCCTCACCAGCTTCGTTGCCCTTCTCTGGGCACACTCGAGCACCTCCATGTCCTTCTTGTAGAGAGGGGCCCAAAACTGAACACAGTACTCGAGGTGCGGCCTCACCAGAGCTGAGTACAGGGGGACAATCACCTCCCTAGTTCTGCTGGCCACACTGTTTCTTATGCAAGCCAGGATGCTGTTGGCCTTCTTGGCCACCTGAGCACAGCCAGCACTGCTGGCTCATATTCAGCTGACTATCAACCAGTACTCCCAGGTCCTTCTCTGCCAGGCAGCTTTCCAACCAGTCATCTCCCAGCCTGTAGCGCTGCTTGGGGTTGTTGTGCCCCAAGTGCAGGACCCGGCACTTGGCCTTGTTGAACTTCATGCAGTTGACCTCAGCCCATCGGTCCAGCCTATCCAGATCCTCCTGCAGAGCCTTCCTTCCCTCGAGCAGATCAACACATGCACCTAACTTGGTGTCATCTGCAAACTTACTGAGGGTGCACTCGATCCCCTCATCCAGGTCATCGATAAAGATATTAAAGAGGACTGGCCCCAGCACTGAGCCCTGGGGGACTCCACTAGTGACCGGCCTCCAACTGGATTTGGCTCCATTCACCACAACTCTTTGGGCCCGGCCATCCAGCCAGTTTTTAACCCAAGTGTACGCCAGTCCAAGCCACGAGCAGCCAGTTTCTTGAGGAGAATGTTGTGGGAAACAGTGTCAAAAGCCTTACTGAAGTCAAGGTAGATCACATCCACAGCCTTCCCCTCATCCACCAGGCGCATCACTTGGTCATAGAAGGCGATCAGGTTCGTCAAGCAGGACCTACCTTTCATAAACCCATGCTGACTGGGCCTGATCGCCTGGTTGCCCTGCAAGTGCCGAGTGATGACACTCAAGATAATCTGCTCCATGAGCTTCCCTGGCACTGAGGTCAAGCTAACAGGCCTATAGTTCCCCGGGTCTGCCCTCCGACCCCTCTTGTAGATGGGTGTCACATTTGCTAGCCGCCAGTCGACTGGGACCTCCCCTGATAGCCAGGACTGCCGATAAATAATGGAAAGTGGCTTGGCCAGCTCCTCCGCCAGTTCGCTCAGTACCCTCGGGTGGATCCCATCCGGCCCCATCGACTTGCGTACATCCAAGCTCCGTAGCAGGTCGCCAAACATTTCCTCATGGATAGCGAGGGCCACATCCTGCTCCCCATCCCCTTCCACCAGCTCAGGGTACCAGGTATCCAGAGAACAACCGGTCTTGCCGCTAAAGACTGAGACAAAGAAGGCATTAAGCACCTCAGCCTTTTCCTCATCTTTTGTAACTAAGTTTCCCTCCACATCCAGTAAAGGATGGAGATTCTCCTTAGTCCTCCTTTTGGTGTTGATGTATTTGTAAAAACGTTTTTTGTTATCTTTAACGGCAGTAGCCAGATTGAGCTCCGGCCTTTCTAATTTTGTCCCTGCACAGCCTCGCAACAGCCTTATAGTCCTCTTGAGTAGCTCGCCCTCTTTTCCAAAGATTATAAACCCTCCTTTTTCTCCTAAGCTCGAGCCACAACTCTCTGCTCAGCCAGGCCGGTCTAGTTCCGCGTTGGCTCGTCTTCGGGCACGTGGGGACAGACCGCTCCTGAGCCATTAAGATTTCCTTCTTAAGGAGTGCCCAGCCTTCCTGGACTCCTTTGCCCTTCAGAACCTCCTCCCAAGGGACTCTGCCAACCAGTGTCCTGAACAGCTCAAAGTCAGCCCTCCGGAAGTCCAAGACAGCGGTTTTACTGGTCCCCTTCCTGACTTCGCCAAGAATAGAGAACTCTACCATTTCGTGGTCACTCTGCCCAGGACAGCTCCCGACCACCACATCTCCCACCAATCCGTCACTGTTTGTGAACAGGTCTAGCGGGGCACCTCCCCTGGTAGGCTCTCTAACCAGCTGCATCAGGAAACTATCTTCCACGCTTTCCAGAAACCTCCTAGACTGCTTTCTCTGGGCTGTGTTGTGCTTCCAGGATATGTCTGGGAAGTTGAAGTCCCCCACGAGAACAAGCGCTGACGATTTCGCGGCTTCTGCCAGCTGCCTCTAGAACTCCTCATCCATCTCCTCATCCTGGTTCGGCGGTATATAACAGACCCCCACCAGGATGCTTGCCTTGTTGGCCTTCCCGCTGATCCTAACCCATAGGGACTCAACCTTATCATTCCCAGCCTCAAGTTCCTCAACATCAAAACACTCTCTAATATAGAGAGCCACACCACCACCCCTTCTGTGCTGCCTGTCCCTTCTGAAGAGCCTATAGCCAGACATTGCAGCACTCCAGTCGTGAGAGTGGTCCCACCACGTTTCCATGATGGCAACCAAGTCATAGCCTTCCCGCTGCACAATGGCTTCCAGCTCCTCTTGTTTGTTACCCATGCTGCGTGCATTAGTGTAGATGCACTTCAGCTGGGCCATTGCCTTCTCCCCCGGCTTTGCCATTGTTCCCCCTGGCACAGCTCCAACAAGCCTTCTTTCAGCCCCATCCCCCTTCTTTCCTAGTTTAAAGCCCTCTCAATGAGCCCTGCTAGCTCCTGGGCTAGGATCCGTTTTCCCCTTAGAGATAGGGACCCGTCTGCGGCCATCAGGCCGGGTGCCAAGTAAAGCGCCCCATGGTCAAAAAACCCAAAATTTCTGTGTTGGCACCAGCCTCTGAGCCACGTGTTAATCAGGTGGGCTTTCCGTGTCCTCTTGGTACCCCTCCCTGCTACTGCAGGGATAGATGAAAACACCACCTGTACTCCCACTCCATCCACTAACCGTCCCAGTCCCCTAAAGTCCCGTTTGATAGCCTTCAGGCTTCTCTCATCAATATCATCACTGCCAGCCTGGACTATCAAAAGAGGGTAGTAGTCAGAGGGGCAAACCAGGTTGGGAAGCTTCCTGGCAACATCCCTGACCCTGGCCCCAGGGAGGCAGCAGACTTCCCTAGGGGTAGGGTCAGGTCGACAAATAGGGCCCTCTGTCCCCCTGAGAAGGGAGTCATCTACAACGATCACCCTTCTATCTCTCTTGGTGGAGGCAGTCTTGAGGCGTGGAGTCGGCTTCCTCGCCCTAGGCATCCTCCTGGGTAGACTTTCTACCTCGTCCTCACCCACCGGTCTCTCAAGCTCCAGGGCCTCAAATCTGTTACGTAAGGGCACCTGGGAAGGTGGGGCCGGTAGGGGGGGGGGCGTTGCCTGAAAGGTTGAGCAGGGACCTGTCTCCATTCCTCCTCAACTGCTAGGTCCCCTCCCTCTGCCCGACAGCAACAGGGCAGGGGGTCCATCCCCATTCGGGGTGTCTCACCCCGGTACCTCTCCTTCAGGCCCTGCAGGGAGTCACTCCACCAGTCTATCTCCCGCTCACACTCCCTAATAGCCCTCAACCTCTCCACCTCCTCTTTGAGTTCTGCCACCAGGCGGACCAGGTCATCCACCTGCTCGCACCTCACACACACGGTGCCTCTGCCTCCCTCAGATGGCAGCAACAGGCTCAGACACTCCCTGCACCCAGAGACCTGAACTGCCGCATTGTTGAGCAGGCGGTCAGTCTGGGTGGCCACAGACTTTCTAGAGAGAGCGCTCTGCCTGGTGAAGGCCATCGCAGCCTAGCTAGCGGTCGACAGCCGTTAAAGGTGTTGTTCTTATGGGCGGGGGGAAACTCTACCCTCTCCGCCCTCCCTGCTCGCCCTGCCTGCGCGAACTGCCGCGCCCCACCCTTCTGAGGCGACACGCCCTGTTTGCCCGCCCTGTTCGCTGCGCTCCTGGTCGCTCGCGCTCCCTAGGGGCTGCTTTTGAACGGCCGGGGAGGGGGCGTTGCTGGCTCTGCCTACGCCTTGTCAGCCTCCCTCGCGGGGGCTGCCGGGTCCTGGCGGCTCCCTCGAGTGGCCTCGATGTCGGAAAAAAAGCCCTGCCTGTCCCCCGATCCCCCGCTCCGCTGCAGAACGCGTCTGCCCCAGAGCCGATCGCCTCGGCAAGTTTGGTTAACAGTACCAGCCACCTGACTTACCTGACAAGATTTCACTCTATCGCCCTCAGGTAAATGTAGGTGTTGGACATTAAAAGCTGGCAGCAGGCACTGTGAGGAAGACAATTAACAGCAGCAAGGAAGCACTGCAGCCTGCCAGACTTTTATTGAGGTAAGTCATAAAATGCCTTTGTTCACATTTTCCAAGATTCATTGTCAGATTTTTAATTGATGACCGAGCTAAGAGATAAAATGTCTCTCTGAAGCACTGTGCAAGGCTCCCCATGCCATTGATAATGACCTGCTTGCATTTACAAGAAATAAGTTCCAGCATCCTTTTATTGATACAAAACTGCCCACCAGTGAGGAAGTCCAAACAGCTCTGCAGAAGCTAAAGATAAATAAAGCTATTAAAACTTACTCCATTTCTCCTGAGCTGCTAAAGTCTGTGGCCTCTTAATTGCTACAAAGCTATAGACACTGTCCAAACTCATTTGAAAGAATAATCATATACTTCAATAACCAGCACATTGGAATAGTAATAATAAAATACCACAGAAAAGGAAAGATGACTAAGCAAAAAGGCATTGCTTAGCGTAATTCTATTTTTAATACCAGCAACTTTTGCCTGGGCGATGCTCTGAAGATTTGCTGTCAGATTCCCATGATAAAATCATCCTAGAGACAGTCAATATTCTTGATGGTGCATTAACAGCTTGGTGTTTGCGTAGGGTGAAATCCTAGGGAGTTTGTTTTGTCTCAGCTGTGACTACAGTAGAAGATTCGGCTGAAGAGGGACTCATTAGATTTGTTTAATTGTGACTGGTTTTTCTTTTGCTCCTTCATTCTCTTGCAAAACTGTGAGACCGATCCTCCATGTGTTTGCAAGAGAAGACCACAGCTGGTGTTTCTCTGGACACCACTGCCACAAGTGCAGGCTGAATGCCTTTGCCAGGGCCAAAGTGCAACAAGTAATGGGCATCCCCCAGGTTCAGAACCCCTAAAACAACAAGAAGGTTTTCCCAGCCCCTTTGGCTCTCCTGCTAATTTACTGGCTAATTTGACCTTTCTGCTACAGACTAACTACATTTCCCTTCAGAGTCTCTTCCAAACACCTTGCACCTCCACAGATTCAGACCCTATGATGGCAGAGGAAAACATCTAAATTAACTGCTCCACCAAAATTCACATCACCTTTTCACAATCCACTAAATGTATGGACAAATAAACTCTACTTTAGACCACTGGCTCCACTGGAGACCCTGCAGATTGACACCAGCTGAAGAGATGGCCCATAAGCACTACTGCAGGGCTGGCATGCTGCAGTGACGGCAGAGAAAAGATCGTTTAAAGTTATTTTATGCTGTTGCTTCTTCCAACCTGTTCCACAAAAACTCTCATGAATTTGCAGATCTCCCCATAAGTCATCATAAAAGCATGTCATTTTTTCTCTGATCTTTAATTCCTTGAGTAGCTACTTACTTAATTGTAGTTTACAGATAATTCCAGGTAGAGTAGGTGTCATTAAAACCTCATTTGTCACTCTGTAGTGACTGCAGTAACACAGTGTCTCCTACTGTAACTACGAAAAGTCTCCACAATAATTGCACATCCCCAGGCAGTGAACACCGAGAGCTTAATGGTGCGAACTGTAACCACGGGCATGCCACAGCAGAAGGAGGAAAACCCAATGTGCACAGTATGGAGTGTGTTAGCACAGCAGCGCATCCTCCAGCACATAGCACCAAAGGGCAGCGATCCCTTTCCCAGACTGCTCATCCCTGGGCTGCACATCTAGTCCTGGGATTTAAATTTGTAGCCTCTAGCTGTTGTGGTTTAACCTGGCCGGCAGCTAAACAACACACAGCCGTTCATTCACGCTCCCCCCCCTCCCTCTCTGGGATGGGGGAGTGAAACAGGAAAGTGAAGCCTGTGAGTTGAGATAAAGACAGTTTATTAAGACAGGAAAATAATAATAACAATAATAATGATAATAATAGTACTAATAATAATAATGTGTACGAAACAAGTGATGCACAATGCAATTGCTCACTGTGAGAACCACTCCGCAGCCAATAACTTAGGCTCAGGCGAGGATCTCAGTGAAACAGTAATTTATTCGCGATTGCAATGGCAGGCGTCCCACAAGCAGGAGCACGCCTACTGGTTCCAAAACACAGTTTATATACTTTTTGATGACAGGACCCTCCCCTGTTTCCCCACTGAGTGGGTAATCCAGGTTCACAATCTATCTGATGCTTCACAGACAATGCATGGCCTTCAGTTGCCGGCCTGTTAAATTTCAAACTTCTTTTGATTTTTTTTTACTGTTTCAAGTGGTAATGTTTCTTCACTTATCTGACTTGACTTAACATCGTGATTTTCACCTAATTGTTCTAAGGAGTCTGGTTGTCTGCATTTTACAAGGTCGCCTGCTAAGTTTTCTTATCACTGCAAGCATATCTCAATACCCCATTCCTTACCTTTAAACAACGTAACTCTGCAAAAACAACATTTTTATTCCCACATCACCATCTGCTGACCGATGCCCAGCCTATCCCCGAGCAGCCGCCCCCCCCACCCCCAGCTAGCCACCCCTATATATTGTTTAGCATGACGTCAGATGGTATGGAATACCCCTTTGGCCAGTTTGGGTCAGCTGTCCTGGGTCTGTCCCCTCCCAGCTCCTGCTGCACCCCCAGCCTGCCCACTGGCAGGACAGAGCGAGAAGCTGAAAAGTCCTTGGCCTGGTGTAAACACTGCTCTGCAACAATTAAAACATCAGCATGTTATCAGCGCTCTTCTCATCCTAATCCAAAACATAGCACCCTACCAGCTACTATGAGGGAAAATTAACTCTGTCCTAACTGGAACCAGGACAGATATCCACCCTTTATTCCATACCATTTATGTCATGCTCAGGTTACACTCTTTCCAATACCTTTTAATTAATCACCATTTTCATCTATGATATATAGCAATCATGGCAGTGATGACATACAATATTATATAATAATTAACATACTGCAAGTCAACTCATGAGCTATTCTCACCCAGTATTAAATCCCCTTGAGGTACACACCGGACCTCCCCATTCTTTTGCATTACCCACTAAGTGCATCCAGGTCCCTGAGCAAAAGCAATTCCACGAATGGGTTTGCCTTTTCCTGAGGCAGGAGTAGCCCAGACTGTTTTACCCAGCATGTTTCTTACGTGCACTACAGGAACTTTATCCCCTTCTACAGTGCGTAACAGGTTTGATTGGGCAGGTCCAGCTCGGTTGGCAGATCCCCTAGTATTGACTAGGTGACCAGGTGGCCGATCCCCTAGTATTGACTAAAGACCAGGTGGCCTTTGCCAAGTGCATAGCCCAATTTTTGAATGTCCCAGCACCCATTGCCTTCAATGTAGTCTTTAACAGTCCATTGTATCGCTCAACTTTCCTGGAGGCTGGTGCATGATAGGGGATGAGATACACCCACTCAATACCATGTTCTTTGGCCCAAGTGTCTATAAGGTTGTTTTGGAAATGAGTCCCGTTGTCTGACTCAATTCTCTCTGGGGTGCCATGTCGCCATAGGACTTGCTTTTCAAGGCCCAGGATAGTGTTCCGGGCGGTGGCATGGGGCACAGGATATGTTTCCAGCCATCCGGTGGTTGCTTCCACCATTGTAAGTATGTGGCGCTTGCCGTTGCGGGTTTGAGGGAGTGTGATGTAATCAATCTGCCAGGCCTCTCCATATTTATATTTCAGCCATCGTCCTCCATACCAAAGAGGCTTTGACCGTTTGGCTTGCTTGATTGCAGCACATGTTTCACAGTCATGAATAACCTGTGCTATAGTGTCCACGGTCAGGTCCACCCCTCGATCACGAGCCCACCCTCTCATTTTCTGGTAGCTTGTTATACAGTGGGGCTTCTTCAGCACGAGCCACCTCCTCCTCTGGTGATATCCCAAAGTATTTGCCTTCTGGCCAGTCCATAATCACTTCCAAGGGAGACTGGGGTTTCCTATTTGAGCCCGCTGAGTAATCAGTGCAACCCACTTGCTCCATGTAGCATCAGTTGCATGATGTGTAGAGGGGGGTCCTTCCTTTGAACATGCAGCCTAGTACCGGCAGTCGGGGTGCCAGGAGGAGCTGTGCTTCAGCACCGACCACTTCTGAAGCAGATCGAACTCCTTCATATGCTGCCAATATCTCCTTTTCGGTTGGAGTGTAGCGGGCCTCAGATCCTCTGTATCCCCGACTCCAAAACCCCAGGGGTCGACCTCGAGTTTCCCCAGGCTCTTTCTGCCAGAGGCTCCAGGTGGGGCCATTCTCCCCGGCTGCGGTGTAGAGCACATTCTTTACATCTGGTCCTGTTCGGACTGGCCCAAGGGCTACTGCATGAACTATCTCCCGTTTAATCTGTTCAAAGGCTTGTCGTTGCTCGGAGCCCCATTCGAAAACATTCTTTTTACGGGTTACTTGGTAGAGCGGGTTTACAATCAGACTAATTTGGAATGTGCATTCTCCAAAACCCCACGACACCTAGGAAAGTTTGTGTTTCTTTTTTGCTAGTTGGTGGAGACATAGCTGTTATTTTGTTGATCACATCCATTGGGATTTGACGACGTCCATCTTGCCATTTTATTCCTAAAAACTGGATCTCTCGTGCAGGTCCTTTGACTTTATTTTGTTTTATGGCAAAACCGGCCTTCAGAAGGATTTGGACTATTTTCTTCCCTTTCTCGAAAACTTCCTCTGCAGTGTCACCCCACACAATGATGTCATCGATGTACTGCAGGTGTTCAGGAGCTTCCCCCTGCTCCAGCGCAGACTGGATCAGTCCATGGCAAATGGTAGGGCTATGTTTCCACCCCTGGGGCAGCCGATTCCAAGTATATTGGACTCCCCTCCAAGTGAAAGCAAACTGTGGCCTGCACTCTGCTGCTAGAGGGATGGAGAAAAATGCATTAGCGATATCAATTGTGGCATACCACTTGGCTGCCTTTCATTCCAGTTCGTACTGGAGTTCTAGCATGTCCGGCACTGCAGCACTCAGTGGTGGCGTGACTTCGTTCAGGCCACAATAGTCCACTGTTAGTCTCCACTCACCATTAGACTTTTGCACTGGCCATATGGGACTATTAAAAGGTGAATGAGTCTTGCTGATCACTCCTTGGCTCTCCAGTTGATGAATTAGCTTATGGATGGGAATCAGGGAGTCTCGGTTGGTGCGATATTGCCGCCGGTGCACAGTTGTGGTAGCGATTGGCACCTGCTGTTCTTCCACCCTCAGCAACCCCACAACAGAAGGGTCCTCTGAGAGACCAGGCAAGGTAGACAACTTTTTAATGTCCTCTGTCTCTAAGGCAGCTATGCCAAAAGCCCAGCGGAACCCTTTTGGGTCCTTGAAATATCCTCTCCTGAGATAGTCTATGCCAAGGATGCACGGAGCATCCGGGCCAGTCACAATGCGGTGCTTTTGCCACTCATTCCCAGTTAGACTCACTTCAGCCTCCAATACAGGTAACTGCTGGGATCCCCCCGTCACGCCATAAATACAGATGGGCTCTGGCCCTTTATAGCTTGATGGCATTAGAGTACATTGTGCACCGGTGTCTACTAAAGCCTTATACTTCTGTGCGTCTGACGTGCCAGGCCATCGAATCCACACAGTCCAATAAACTCGATTGTCCCTTTCCTCCCCCTGGCTGGAGGCAGGGCCCCTCTAGTCCTGGTCAGAATCTTCGTTTCTGTGTTTAAAGGACTGCCTGCTGGAAGTTGGAGCAGCAAACTTTTCAGAGAACCCCTTTTTCCCGATTGCTTTCTTTTGCAACTCACGTACCCGTGCCTCTAGGGTCGCAGTAGATTTTCCATCCCATTTTCTCATGTCCTCTCCATGGTCACGTAGGTAAAACCACAGGGTGGTGCGGGGTGTGTACCCACCATATTGTCTTCCTTGCACAGATGAACGCTTAACCCTAATAGCTGAGACACTGGTTTGTACAGGTGGGGAGGAAATTAATCTCTCTTTAAATTGGTGGACCTCTTCAGAAAGTTTCTCCACAGCCGAGACGCAGGCCTGTAGGGAAGAGGAGAGACTTTCTTCGTACTGCCGGAGTTGTTTAGCCACTTCATCCACTGTGGGTTCCTGATCCTCTTTCCAGGCCATTATTGCCAATGAGCTGGCATATGATGATGGTGCACTCCGTACAAACTTCCGCCACATGGGTCGTGTACACTGGACTTCATCTAGATCTGTGGATCTTTGTCCGTTGTCTAGGTCCTCATAAATCACCTCCCGTACGGCTAATTCCCTCAGGTACTGAATTCCCTTCTCCATGGTGGTCCACTTGCCTGGTAGACATACAAGTTCTTCCTTGAAGGGATACCTTTCCTTCACAGCTGACAGGAGACGCCTCCAGAGGCTGTGAGATCGTGCTCCATCTCCAATTGCTTTGTCAATGCCTGCGTCCCTAGCAAGGGATCCCAGCCGCCTGGCTTCCCTGCCCTCTAATTCCAGACTATTGGCTCCGGTGTCCCAGCACCAGAGCAGCCAGGTGACAAGCTGCTCACCTATGCAGCAACCAAAATCTTTTTGCACATCTCGTAGCTCACACTGGTATAGGGTTCGGGTAGTTACTGTTGATTTTTCAACATCCTCATCTTCATCCTCCTGCACCTCTGATGGCCCAGCCTCGTCTTCTCTATACCCAGATCTAGCAGAAGACTCTGCGTTCTAAACGACCTGAGTCTCTATAACATTTTTTCACCTTGTCTACAGGGGCAACTTGCACTGCTACAGCTCGTTTCTCTGACCCAGCCACAGGGTCTGTCACAGGGGTTGGAATACCCTCTGCAGGGGCAACTTGCACTGCTACAGCTCGTTTCTCTGACCCAGACACAGGGTCTGTCACAGGGGTTGGAATACCCTCTGCAGGGGCAACTTGCACTGCTACAGCTCGTTTCTCTGACCCAGCCACAGGAGTTGGAGCGGCTGCAGGAGCTGGAATGGCTGCAGGAGCTGGAACTGGAGCGGCTGCAGGAGCTGGAACTGGGACGGCTGAAGGAGCTGGAGAGGCTGCGGGAGCTGGAGAGGCTGCAGGGTCCATCGTAGCGGTTGGAGTTGTTTGACCTTAAACAAAACCTGAAGCACATTCAGGAGACATAACAATAACAACATGCTGGTCTGAGTATCCCAAGGATATTCAACATCTCGGAGAACCACCGTAACTAGCTCGGAGGATAAGAGGGTGGTGAAGGAGAAAGGGAGAGTGAACAAGTAGGAAAAAATATCTTCCCCTGTCCCCTCCACAGATTGGCTCCCTGACGAAAAAAGGCAATAGGTGTAATTGCTAATAGTTTCCGAGATATGGTTTCCAAAGTACAGAGTCGACGACAGTGCTGAGTACAAATACCAGGTTAGTCTCATGACCAGCAATTTCATCATATCATAATCCAGTGTTACACCACACAGTAAAATAATGATCTTAAACCAGGCCCTGAAAAGGATAAACAGCACGACGGGGAGCACATACAGAAAGTAATGTGCTATATAACTCAATTTGGAAAACAGGTACAGCAGACCTGAGATCAAAGCAATCAACATTGTGACTAGCAACTATTAAGCAGGTCTAATACTTATACCAGTTTTGGTTTAACACACTCTGGTCAGATCTGTTGTTATCTCAACCCTTCGAGCCCCACGTTGGGCGCCAAAAGGACTGTTATGGTTTAACCCGGCCGGCAGCTAAGCACCACACAGCCGTTCGCTTACCCTCCCCCCTCCCTCTCTGGGATGGGGGGGAGAGAATTAGAAAGAAATGAAAACCTGTGGGTTGAGATAAAGACAGGAGGACAGGAAAGAAAGGAAAATAATAATAATAATACAGTAACAATAGTAATAGTACTACTACTACTAATGTGTACAAAACGAGTGATGTACAATGCAATTGCTCACCACCCGCTGATCGATGCCCAGCCTATCCCCGAGCAGCCGTCCGCCCCACCCCCAGCTAGCCACCCCTATATATTGTTTAGCATGACGTCAGATGGTATGGAATACCCCTTTGGCCAGTTTGGGTCAGCTGTCCTGGGTCTGTCCCCTCCCAGCTCCTGCTGCACCCCCAGCCTGCCCACTGGCAAGACAGAGCAAGAAGCTGAAAAGTCCTTGGCTTGGTGTAAGCACTGCTCTGCAACAATTAAAACATCAGCATGTTATCAGCGCTCTTCTCATCCTAATCCAAAACATAGCACCCTACCAGCTACTATGAGGAAAAATTAACTCTGTCCTAACTGAAACCAGGACAGATATCCACCCCTTATTCCATACCATTTATGTCATACTCAGGTTACACTCTTTCCAATACCTTGTAATTAATTACCATTTTCATCTATGATATATAGCAATCATGGCAGTGATGACATACAATATTATATAATAATTAACATACTGCAAGTCAACTCATGGGCTATTCTCACCCAGTATCAAATCCCCTTGAGGTACACACCGGACCTCCCCATTCTTTTGCATTACCCACCAAGTGCATCCAGGTCCCTGAGCAAAAGCAATCCCACGAATGGGTTTGCCTTTTCCTGAGGCAGGAGTAGCCCAGACTGTTTTACCCAGCATGTTTCTTACGTGCACTACAGGAACTTTATCCCCTTCTACAGTGCGTAACAGGTTTGATTGGGCAGGTCCAGCTCGGTTGGCAGATCCCCTAGTATTGACTAGGTGACCAGGTGGCCGATCCCCTAGTATTGACTAAAGACCAGGTGGCCTTTGCCAAGTGCATAGCCCAATTTTTGAATGTCCCAGCACCCATTGCCTTCAATGTAGTCTTTAACAGTCCATTGTATCGCTCAACTTTCCTGGAGGCTGGTGCATGATAGGGGATGAGATACACCCACTCAATACCATGTTCTTTGGCCCAAGTGTCTATAAGGTTGTTTCGGAAATGAGTCCCGTTGTCTGACTCAATTCTCTCTGGGGTGCCATGTCGCCATAGGACTTGCTTTTCAAGGCCCAGGATAGTGTTCCAGGCGGTGGCATGGGGCAGAGGATATGTTTCCAGCCATCCGGTGGTTGCTTCCACCATTGTAAGTATGTGGCGCTTGCCGTTGCGGGTTTGAGGGAGTGTGATGTAATCAATCTGCCAGGCCTCTCCATATTTATATTTCAGCCATCGTCCTCCATACCAAAGAGGCTTT
Source organism: Anser brachyrhynchus (assembly GCF_964034855.1). Lineage (NCBI taxonomy): Eukaryota > Metazoa > Chordata > Aves > Anseriformes > Anatidae > Anser > Anser brachyrhynchus. The sequence continues at coordinate 30,205 of NW_027663590.1, read as the reverse complement.
GACCGTTTGGCTTGCTTGATTGCAGCACATGTTTCACAGTCATGAATAACCTGTGCTATAGTGTCCACGGTCAGGTCCACCCCTCGATCACGAGCCCACCCTCTCATTTTCTGGTAGCTTGTTATACAGTGGGGCTTCTTCAGCACGAGCCACCTCCTCCTCTGGTGATATCCCAAAGTATTTGCCTTCTGGCCAGTCCATAATCACTTCCAAGGGAGACTGGGGTTTCCTATTTGAGCCCGCTGAGTAATCAGTGCAACCCACTTGCTCCATGTAGCATCAGTTGCATGATGTGTAGAGGGGGGTCCTTCCTTTGAACATGCAGCCTAGTACCGGCAGTCGGGGTGCCAGGAGGAGCTGTGCTTCAGCACCGACCACTTCTGAAGCAGATCGAACTCCTTCATATGCTGCCAATATCTCCTTTTCGGTTGGAGTGTAGCGGGCCTCAGATCCTCTGTATCCCCGACTCCAAAACCCCAGGGGTCGACCTCGAGTTTCCCCAGGCTCTTTCTGCCAGAGGCTCCAGGTGGGGCCATTCTCCCCGGCTGCGGTGTAGAGCACATTCTTTACATCTGGTCCTGTTCGGACTGGCCCAAGGGCTACTGCATGAACTATCTCCCGTTTAATCTGTTCAAAGGCTTGTCGTTGCTCGGAGCCCCATTCGAAAACATTCTTTTTACGGGTTACTTGGTAGAGCGGGTTTACAATCAGACTAATTTGGAATGTGCATTCTCCAAAACCCCACGACACCTAGGAAAGTTTGTGTTTCTTTTTTGCTAGTTGGTGGAGACATAGCTGTTATTTTGTTGATCACATCCATTGGGATTTGACGACGTCCATCTTGCCATTTTATTCCTAAAAACTGGATCTCTCGTGCAGGTCCTTTGACTTTATTTTGTTTTATGGCAAAACCGGCCTTCAGAAGGATTTGGACTATTTTCTTCCCTTTCTCGAAAACTTCCTCTGCAGTGTCACCCCACACAATGATGTCATCGATGTACTGCAGGTGTTCAGGAGCTTCCCCCTGCTCCAGCGCAGACTGGATCAGTCCATGGCAAATGGTAGGGCTATGTTTCCACCCCTGGGGCAGCCGATTCCAAGTATATTGGACTCCCCTCCAAGTGAAAGCAAACTGTGGCCTGCACTCTGCTGCTAGAGGGATGGAGAAAAATGCATTAGCGATATCAATTGTGGCATACCACTTGGCTGCCTTTCATTCCAGTTCGTACTGGAGTTCTAGCATGTCCGGCACTGCAGCACTCAGTGGTGGCGTGACTTCGTTCAGGCCACAATAGTCCACTGTTAGTCTCCACTCACCATTAGACTTTTGCACTGGCCATATGGGACTATTAAAAGGTGAATGAGTCTTGCTGATCACTCCTTGGCTCTCCAGTTGATGAATTAGCTTATGGATGGGAATCAGGGAGTCTCGGTTGGTGCGATATTGCCGCCGGTGCACAGTTGTGGTAGCGATTGGCACCTGCTGTTCTTCCACCCTCAGCAACCCCACAACAGAAGGGTCCTCTGAGAGACCAGGCAAGGTAGACAACTTTTTAATGTCCTCTGTCTCTAAGGCAGCTATGCCAAAAGCCCAGCGGAACCCTTTTGGGTCCTTGAAATATCCTCTCCTGAGATAGTCTATGCCAAGGATGCACGGAGCATCCGGGCCAGTCACAATGCGGTGCTTTTGCCACTCATTCCCAGTTAGACTCACTTCAGCCTCCAATACAGGTAACTGCTGGGATCCCCCCGTCACGCCATAAATACAGATGGGCTCTGGCCCTTTATAGCTTGATGGCATTAGAGTACATTGTGCACCGGTGTCTACTAAAGCCTTATACTTCTGTGCGTCTGACGTGCCAGGCCATCGAATCCACACAGTCCAATAAACTCGATTGTCCCTTTCCTCCCCCTGGCTGGAGGCAGGGCCCCTCTAGTCCTGGTCAGAATCTTCGTTTCTGTGTTTAAAGGACTGCCTGCTGGAAGTTGGAGCAGCAAACTTTTCAGAGAACCCCTTTTTCCCGATTGCTTTCTTTTGCAACTCACGTACCCGTGCCTCTAGGGTCGCAGTAGATTTTCCATCCCATTTTCTCATGTCCTCTCCATGGTCACGTAGGTAAAACCACAGGGTGGTGCGGGGTGTGTACCCACCATATTGTCTTCCTTGCACAGATGAACGCTTAACCCTAATAGCTGAGACACTGGTTTGTACAGGTGGGGAGGAAATTAATCTCTCTTTAAATTGGTGGACCTCTTCAGAAAGTTTCTCCACAGCCGAGACGCAGGCCTGTAGGGAAGAGGAGAGACTTTCTTCGTACTGCCGGAGTTGTTTAGCCACTTCATCCACTGTGGGTTCCTGATCCTCTTTCCAGGCCATTATTGCCAATGAGCTGGCATATGATGATGGTGCACTCCGTACAAACTTCCGCCACATGGGTCGTGTACACTGGACTTCATCTAGATCTGTGGATCTTTGTCCGTTGTCTAGGTCCTCATAAATCACCTCCCGTACGGCTAATTCCCTCAGGTACTGAATTCCCTTCTCCATGGTGGTCCACTTGCCTGGTAGACATACAAGTTCTTCCTTGAAGGGATACCTTTCCTTCACAGCTGACAGGAGACGCCTCCAGAGGCTGTGAGATCGTGCTCCATCTCCAATTGCTTTGTCAATGCCTGCGTCCCTAGCAAGGGATCCCAGCCGCCTGGCTTCCCTGCCCTCTAATTCCAGACTATTGGCTCCGGTGTCCCAGCACCAGAGCAGCCAGGTGACAAGCTGCTCACCTATGCAGCAACCAAAATCTTTTTGCACATCTCGTAGCTCACACTGGTATAGGGTTCGGGTAGTTACTGTTGATTTTTCAACATCCTCATCTTCATCCTCCTGCACCTCTGATGGCCCAGCCTCGTCTTCTCTATACCCAGATCTAGCAGAAGACTCTGCGTTCTAAACGACCTGAGTCTCTATAACATTTTTTCACCTTGTCTACAGGGGCAACTTGCACTGCTACAGCTCGTTTCTCTGACCCAGCCACAGGGTCTGTCACAGGGGTTGGAATACCCTCTGCAGGGGCAACTTGCACTGCTACAGCTCGTTTCTCTGACCCAGACACAGGGTCTGTCACAGGGGTTGGAATACCCTCTGCAGGGGCAACTTGCACTGCTACAGCTCGTTTCTCTGACCCAGCCACAGGAGTTGGAGCGGCTGCAGGAGCTGGAATGGCTGCAGGAGCTGGAACTGGAGCGGCTGCAGGAGCTGGAACTGGGACGGCTGAAGGAGCTGGAGAGGCTGCGGGAGCTGGAGAGGCTGCAGGGTCCATCGTAGCGGTTGGAGTTGTTTGACCTTAAACAAAACCTGAAGCACATTCAGGAGACATAACAATAACAACATGCTGGTCTGAGTATCCCAAGGATATTCAACATCTCGGAGAACCACCGTAACTAGCTCGGAGGATAAGAGGGTGGTGAAGGAGAAAGGGAGAGTGAACAAGTAGGAAAAAATATCTTCCCCTGTCCCCTCCACAGATTGGCTCCCTGACGAAAAAAGGCAATAGGTGTAATTGCTAATAGTTTCCGAGATATGGTTTCCAAAGTACAGAGTCGACGACAGTGCTGAGTACAAATACCAGGTTAGTCTCATGACCAGCAATTTCATCATATCATAATCCAGTGTTACACCACACAGTAAAATAATGATCTTAAACCAGGCCCTGAAAAGGATAAACAGCACGACGGGGAGCACATACAGAAAGTAATGTGCTATATAACTCAATTTGGAAAACAGGTACAGCAGACCTGAGATCAAAGCAATCAACATTGTGACTAGCAACTATTAAGCAGGTCTAATACTTATACCAGTTTTGGTTTAACACACTCTGGTCAGATCTGTTGTTATCTCAACCCTTCGAGCCCCACGTTGGGCGCCAAAAGGACTGTTATGGTTTAACCCGGCCGGCAGCTAAGCACCACACAGCCGTTCGCTTACCCTCCCCCCTCCCTCTCTGGGATGGGGGGGAGAGAATTAGAAAGAAATGAAAACCTGTGGGTTGAGATAAAGACAGGAGGACAGGAAAGAAAGGAAAATAATAATAATAATACAGTAACAATAGTAATAGTACTACTACTAGTAATGTGTACAAAACGAGTGATGTACAATGCAATTGCTCACCACCCGCTGATCGATGCCCAGCCTATCCCCGAGCAGCCGTCCGCCCCACCCCCAGCTAGCCACCCCTATATATTGTTTAGCATGACGTCAGATGGTATGGAATACCCCTTTGGCCAGTTTGGGTCAGCTGTCCTGGGTCTGTCCCCTCCCAGCTCCTGCTGCACCCCCAGCCTGCCCACTGGCAAGACAGAGCAAGAAGCTGAAAAGTCCTTGGCTTGGTGTAAGCACTGCTCTGCAACAATTAAAACATCAGCATGTTATCAGCGCTCTTCTCATCCTAATCCAAAACATAGCACCCTACCAGCTACTATGAGGAAAAATTAACTCTGTCCTAACTGAAACCAGGACAGATATCCACCCCTTATTCCATACCATTTATGTCATACTCAGGTTACACTCTTTCCAATACCTTGTAATTAATTACCATTTTCATCTATGATATATAGCAATCATGGCAGTGATGACATACAATATTATATAATAATTAACATACTGCAAGTCAACTCATGGGCTATTCTCACCCAGTATCAAATCCCCTTGAGGTACACACCGGACCTCCCCATTCTTTTGCATTACCCACCAAGTGCATCCAGGTCCCTGAGCAAAAGCAATCCCACGAATGGGTTTGCCTTTTCCTGAGGCAGGAGTAGCCCAGACTGTTTTACCCAGCATGTTTCTTACGTGCACTACAGGAACTTTATCCCCTTCTACAGTGCGTAACAGGTTTGATTGGGCAGGTCCAGCTCGGTTGGCAGATCCCCTAGCATTGACTAACCAGGTGGCCTTTGCCAAGTGCATAGCCCAATTTTTGAATGTCCCAGCACCCATTGCTTTCAGTGTAGTCTTCAACAGTCCATTGTATCGTTCAACCTTCCCGGAGACTGGTGCATGATAGGGGATGTGATGCAACCACTCAATACCATGTTCTTTGGCCCAAGTGTCTATAAGGTTGTTTTGGAAATGAGTCCCGTTGTCTGACTCAATTCTCTCTGGGGTGCCATGTCGCCATAGGACTTGCTTTTCAAGGCCCAGGATAGTGTTCCGGGCGGTGGCATGGGGCACAGGATATGTTTCCAGCCATCCGGTGGTTGCTTCCACCATTGTAAGTACATGGCGCTTGCCGTTGCAGGTTTGAGGGTGAAAACCCTCAAAACCCTGAAACCAGGACACTAGTGTAGGAAAAGACCAGTCTGGTGAGATGCACGTCTCCTTCATTGGGATGCAAAAGATCAGAGGGTGGGAACAGCTCTGCTCTGGGCTTGCTCTTGCCAAAGGAGCAAAGGAGGTTTGCAGAAGGAGCTGCAGTCACCTGCAGGCTGGGGGAGATGTCACTAAAAGACTACCATTTGCAATTGAAGATGCACTGCTTAAGATGTAACTGTCAGGACAGTAAACACATTAAGTCAAATTAACTCCACTGGAGTGAAAGGAGTGTTAGAAGGAGAGAAGATAGCTTGTGTGGCTTATATTGTCTGTGAGAGGAAGCAGTGGAGCAGAGCAGACTTTCACACTGCCATTTATTAAAATTACACTCAGCACTTTCCTCCCTTGCTTTACAAACATTAACAGATCATTGGCACTGTTCTCAGTTTACCAGTGGGGAAAGTATGGCACAGAGATTAAGTGGCAATTTCAAGGTGAACCAGATAGCTACAGCAAGCCCATGGGAGCCAGAGCCAGGGCTGGAAGCAGAAACCTCAGCTGCTTTGCATGGACATTGACTTACTGAAGCGATGAAGGGCCTGCACAGCTCTGCAGCTGGGCTGCTTAGTTTAGGGAAGTGCCCAGCCCAGTTCATGACACCATGGAATGCACCTCCTCACCTGAAATAAAAACAAAAGCCAGGCTTCAAATGCTCATTTCAATTAGTTTGCAGCAAACACAACCACAGCACTTACCTCCAGATCTCTGGAAGAACTAATTGAGTCTGGCTCAGAGAGAGGAGTAGGCAAAACCAGTGTGTCACTCAGATGAATCTGAACTTTTCCCTTGCTTTTCACCCACAAATTCATTTTTATAAATAAATAAATAAATAAATAAATAAACCTGCAGGAGCACCAGAAAACAAATTGCCAGATGGTGGGGGGAACACTGAACATTTGGAGATGACCTGACATTAATAGGAAAACAGGGAGAACTTTCCTTGACTTCTTCCTATGCTTTGATGCTGGTCATCCTCACATGGGTTTCTAGCAATGGGTCAGATAGAATAAAGCACAAGTGTCAGAGTCCTAATTATTAGAAGTGAATGAAGGAGGAGGAATTAGTATAATTAGTATATAATTAATGAGCAAATATGAGATAGTTATACCCAGGTTCTTGGCTTTCATCATTAAACTCTCTCTGGCTTTCAGCATCTCACTAACCTGGCCTGGGCTTTGGATCTGCCTTCTGCAGGCAAAACCACACAAAATCCTTCCTCTGCTCGTACTTCTGGCTCCCTATCAACAACAGCCTGAGGGAGGAAGGCCGGATGGATCTCACCACTGCCTCCTCTCTGGGGGTTGCATGAGGACAGCTGCAGGAGGAGCGCCCGCAGGTCTGCACTGCCCTGCAGCAGTGTGTGCCGTGCCCTCCTCGCAGTGGAGAGCTGCCCTGGTCTCACGGCATCTGTGACCCTCCGCTCCCAAAGCAGCAGAAGGGCAGGAGCAGGCCCTTCCTGTGAACCAGGAAGCAAAATGGTGATTTGCATCTGGCAAAAAAGGCATTTTGAGTCAATGCCATATGCAATGGAAAGGGAAAGAAAAAGAAGAAAAATCTAACTGGTATGAACTCCCTGCTGATAGAGAGGTACACGCCTTTCTTTTCTCCGTGGCCAATAGCCTTGCTCATCCAAGAAGCAGAATCCAGACAAAAATGATATTTCAGGTATTGATTAAACAGACATTAAAAACATGTCGAAAATGAAGTGCAACCAGGCAACTGTTTTGACCTGAAGAGTGTAACCATAAAACTGCTGGAACAGCTTTGGGAATGATTTTGTCACTTTGGAAACAGTCAGAAAGCAGTGTTCCCACAGACCTCCCAAAGAGAGAAAGAGAGAGAGCCCAGCTGTCAGATTGGATTGCAATCTTTTCCAAGGGCCAGAAAGACCTGGAAGATCATTCAGCTGCATCCTGCACACCTTGGGCTGCATAAGCTGCAAGAACTTGGTTTTGCCTAGATCATAGTTCTTGGGCATCAGTCTTGGGCTGACGGTGCTGGTGCTAGCTTCAAGCAATGCAAAGCTTGTAGTTGCCCAGAGCAGAAAACTAACAGAGGTGGCAAAGTCATGGCTGTCAGTGGGAGAGATCCAGTGGGTTTCAAAAATGTGCTGTTACAGAGTATCATCTTCACTGGGCAATACACTGTCCATATGCCTGGAGATGGAGTAAGTTCCTCAACCATGAGAGACCATGGTCCTGCTGGCTGGGCAGGAGAAATAAGTGCTTTCTCTCCATAGACCAGCAATGATACAGACCTGAGGCATCCCCAAAAAACTCAGATGTCCCCTGGGAAGAAATTACCTGTGGAGTGGAAGATGTACATATTTAATAATGCTAGCAATTCAAAGGTTCCTCCTGTTTCTTCAGCTCCTTTACTCCAGCAATACTTACCTTTAGTAAGGTATTTGCCAAGGGCTTCCAGTCCCACATACCCTAGTCGTCATTTCAGTATGATCCAAGTGAAGCCCAAACCTTGGGCAAGATATGTAGGAGACTGGATGGCTGCATTTTATATCTCTATCACACCAGGGAGTTTATTGGAAAGGCACTAAAATCTGTTTCTCTCTTGGCCTCACTAATAAAATGAACTCGGACCCAAGACTAGGTAAAAAAAAGTTTATAGCAAATTTTTTTAGTATCTGATTTTGAAAAGAGCAGTTAATAGGAACTTCAGATGGTGAGCCCTGCTAAAATCAGGTCTCCTTGTGGAGATGTCTAGCCAGAACTTCTCAAAATTTGACCAGTTATCCAGGTTCTAGAGGGAAGCTATTAAAATACTTTTTAAAAATGTAGCCCAGTAAGTAAGTACTGTTGGGGGTGTCTGCTTGGTGACAGTATTATAAAGACCTCATCAGTAAATTGTAACATAACAAGAAAAATGATGGCCCTTTAATTTTTGATCTAATCATCAGCTTTTATTTACATGATCTACTAGTTAGCTCCACTGTATTGAAGCTGACAGACCGTCCAAGTTACTTTAGTCCCTAATTACTGAAATGAAGCAAGCACCTCTGATGAATGATGTGTATTTTTTCCTGTCACCATAAAAGAGACCCCCCTCCTGGTGATTTAATCAGACCCACGTCCTTTCTGTAAATAATGTTTAATTATCTTAGTCAACCTCATTTTTATAATGGCCCCTTTCACTGGAGCTCAGAAAGATATTAATCCACAATCACACACACACAGAAGCATTGTTCCTTAAGACCAGAAGATACTCGTATTCTTTTATTTACTAGGAGTTATTTTCAAGATCAGATTAAAGGAGTGAGTCATGGAAGAGGTTGGGGATTTTTTCCAAAGCTCTCCCTTATTTCCAGCCAACTGTTGATCTGATGGGCTTGTACCTGCTGGCAATAGCCTGTGGTGGCACTTCATTGACTCCATAACACACATTGAACAGCGGAGACCTACTAATTCCGTGGTCAAGTGAGTTGGCAGCAGTTTCTCAAAGTGCTTTTATTGTATTAATAAGGAAAAACAATGATTAAAAAACTTAGAAACTCTTCTCAGCTCTTGCATTTCTCAGTAAAACCTTGGTGGTGTACTTTCCCCAAACAGCTGTGTGGTTTTATATCACTTATCTTCACCTAAACGGAAAACCAAACTCAGCTAGAGATACTCATATTTAAAACATTGTCCCTCTGCTCTTCTGGAGTTTGCCTTTGTACACCCAAAGTGGCAGTGCTGATCTGCACTAACAGAAATCTTCAATCAGATGCTTTTCCTAGTCCTCCAGAAAAGCAGCCCATACCTTTTAATAAGGCTATTACATTGGCTTAGTTGTAGACAGATCTCTTTTTATTTTTGTTTACAAATTTTACATGCGGTAGTGTGGGGAAGTACAAATATAGCTGATTTTTTTAAAAGCTTGATCAATTTATATAAAACCTTAGTATTATGAAACAAATAAAAGAAGAACCAGTTAATGTTCTTTTATGGCTCTAAAATGTATCAGGGGTGAAACTGCATTTAAATAGTAATAATTTCCTCTAAAATCCTATGATTAGGTTTTGGTCATACAGCCAAAGTGAGATTGTTATAACATAGGCCACATGGCACAATACTATCTGGTTTCATCCACAGGGAGAAGAATAATCTTTGCTGTAACATAGCTATTCCAATAAAATGCATTTTTCTTTATGTGCTAACATGAAATGGAAAGCTATAATGAAAAAAAAAAAACAACAATTTGAAAAGCCATGAAGATCAGAGGGGGCACAGAAGATATGTAAAGCTGATTTAAAAGATTAGGAAGGACATTGGAACAAAAATGTTCCACATGTTCATGGAAACCTTAACAACAAAATCTGGAGACAAAAGGGAGTAACTGTCTCTCAATGTTAAAAATGCAATTTGCAATTCAAAGTTTGGGGAGCTCCGTAAGAGATTTTCCCTTGCAAGAGGGTTTTTCTGCATTTGCCTTTTACCACAACATCCAGAGATATAATTTCCAGAGCAGACACAGACTAGAAGATGACTCTGATGGAAAATATGTATCAGGTAAATGTGAAATGTTCAGTAAGAAAACAAATGTCACTCTCTGGAGGTTTTCTCTCTGACTAGAAGGCATCTGGTATGTGATTCCTCAGAGGTCTGTGCAAGAAGACCCAGACTGGGGTTGCAGAAATGGTAATGGTGCCTCAACCTTACAGTGACTCATCTGCATCCCTCTCCACCACTGACCTACCAAATATCCCTTTCTGGAAAATCAGGTCACCAATCCAGAGTAAAAGCTAAAAAGGGAAATGGGAAGAGTCAAGTTATTAACTTTATTTATATTCACAGCTTGAAATAATTGACATTTTTAAAGCACATATCCCAACTCATGTTTGGCTGCTTTTCATAGATCAATATGACTAAGGGAACACATTTCAGATCCTCTCAACATTGGCCCAGGTTTTACCACCCACTTCAAGAGACTGCAAAGCCAACCCTCACTCTGAAGCTCTAACACACCAACGCTGTCGTCCATCCCACTTATTAGGTGAGTTACTGAACTCCCCAAACAAGCACTGGAACAGCCCTGGTCATTCAAGAGCACAGCTTTTTCTCTAGCTGCCTATAGCAAACCAGAAACAGGCTGGGAGGCCATAACATACGTTGCATGTTGTCTTCCTTGGTACTTTGAGGTCTCGGAATATTTCCTTAGGGCTTGTATTTCTCTTTCAAATTCTGTGGTGGAATATGAACACATTATATAGCCAAAAATCCTGTAAAATGAGTCTAAGAGATGGAAAGGAATGATCTTAATGTCAGGAATTGGTGGAAGAATGCAAGGTTGAAATAAAGACTCTATGGCTCTCAGCTCTTCTCTGAAATTATTACACTAGACTTAAACTTAGAGGAAGTGTCCTCACTTAGCTAGTTCAAATACACATGGACAGGGAATTGACCCCTACTGAAAATCTGGAATTTCCTCTTTTCACTGACAGCGTATCTGGCACTAAAGAGGGCTGCACAAACTGGGAATCTTCTTACTTTGTGCAGCTGTACCGTGCAGGCTTTTCCATTCCCAGATCCAAACCTGGTTTTCAGAGACATCATGACACTGGGACTGGCTAGCAGCCAGAGAAGTGACTGAATGAAGAGAAGCAAGAGGCCCTTGTATCTCTTGCATGCAGGCTCCCAGGTGGACATCTTCATCAAACGTGCTCAATTTGCAAATGAAGACAAAACATTTTCACCCGGTTCCACCTTTGCAAGTACAACCTGCTATCTGTATACAGTGCTGTGGACCTTTGCTCCATAATTTCCAGCAACTCAAAAACCACAACAAAAAAGATGAAGCATGAGAGAGTAAGTGCCTGCTGCACTGAGCAGAGTGGGAGCAGGAGTCTGGTGTAGCTGCAGTAATTCTCAAAATCAGAATCACAGATGTGTTTTGCTGCCACAATAGGCTTGCAATCATGCAGGACTGCAAAGTTTCTGCTATGATATTTCATTGCAGTGGTATTAGGGTTTGTAAGTCTTATGTATTTCTCATCCTAAGCAAGAGAGGGCAGTCACCTGTTTATACACACAAACAGATGTGTGGCTCCTGCAAATACTCTGCCTCCCCAGAAATCACCCCCATGTCGCTCTGCTGATTATGCCTCTCATGATAAGATCTACAAAACTTCCAAAAGTTGTGCTGACATAGCAATAATCTGGAAATATCCCTCTAGAGGCACCTATTGATTGTTTCTGTGGGTGGATTATACGAGGAATCTATCTTAATTACCAGAAACTATCTCCTTGGAATGGCCAGCAATGTAGCAAAAATGATACACGAGGAGATCCATTACTCTCAGGGAAAGGTCAATCCAACAGGATGTATGTTTGCATTCAGGTCAAGTGATGGCTAGTCCATCACCATGCTCCATTCTCACTGCCCTATCAACTCTGTAATGGCTTTACCTCTCTTCCCTACCTCTCACCTCCCTCTCCCTGGTGCCAGACTGATAACACTAATTAGGGCAACTGGAGCTAACAGGGCACAGCTGTATTATCACAGATGATAAACAGTGTCAAAGACAATTATGGGAGCTGCAGAGAGAGGAGGGACCTTTCAGACCTTTCCTTTGCTTCTTGTGTTGTGGGAGAGCACCTGGCCTGTAATGAGAGCAGAAAAGGGGAGGTGGAAAGAAGAAGCTGCTTTTTTTTTGCCTCTTCCTCCATGAGGAACTTTCTCCCCTTGGAGAGCATCTCCACCCTGCTGAAAACCCAGTACAGAGAATGTTTTGCTGCTTCAGAAGGTGACTGTGGACAGGGGTTATGAAGAGTGCTCTAAAGGACCATCTTTCTCCCCATATCCATGCAGGTAACCCAGGAGGGCTGGTGTCCTCTGCCAGTGCCTACCTGACTAGAAGTGACTGCCAACCTGTCTGCTCCACTCTCCAACACTAAGGAAAATTTTGCTCAACCCCCTGCACAATGTCCAGTGGTGTTGTGGATAATTCATCTGCCACCCAGAATCCCACGGTGTGAGCAAACTGAGTTTTTTGGAGGGAGGCTTATAAATTGTCTAGGTTTGGGTGGCTTTTTCCACTGAAAAAGCCCATGCTTCTCCCCAGATTTGACACCCATGGGTGCTTTTAAGACTCCCTAGCTAGAACAAAAATGCATTTGTTGGAGAGCAAGTGTACCTACCCCAAGGCTGCAGGTCTGTTGGCTGCACCAGATCCCAAATGAAAACATCAAAAAATATAGATTCAGTCAAAATTTTCAGACCAAATTTCCATGTTTCTCAAGGCTAAGTTAATATTTCAGTCATGAGAGGAGAAGCCAATGAGGTAAGCTAACCATTGACTTCCTACAAAGCCACCCTTGGGCTGCTCCTTTGCTATGGACAACAACCTGGGCACATCTTCAGGGTCACTATCCCCTTTTTTACCCCCTTTCCCCACCTGCCACTGGTATTTCATGGAGAAAAATAAATAAATAAATTACTCAGTCTGGAGTTCAAGGCCAAAAGCGCTTTGCAGAACTGTTTCCTTCCCACCGCTACTTACCAACACCTTTCCCATCATGACCCTCCCAAACTTTTCTGGATCCAGCACAGAAACTCTTTCTAGGTAACTAGCGTGGGTGTGCTCCAACACTCTTAATGATGGCCTCATCTGGAATTGCTTTATTAATATTTATTAAGTGATCACTAGCTGCAGGTACATTCTTTAATAACTTTTTTATAAAGCATGCTATTAAATGCATTAAAAATACATTCTTTAACAGATAATGGCATAAAAAGATGTTGTACAACAAACTATAAAACATAAATGACAGCTGTACCTGAACTGAAAATACACTGGAGGCTAGAAAAAGAAGGGAGAGAGGAGAGGAAGCCATAGCCTGAAAACCAGCAGTACCTTGTGGTGGAGCATAGGATTCATCTGGGTGACATTTCAAAGGATTAATATGGAGCACTGGCCTGTTTTGACCTGAGGCTACAGGTGAACAGAAGGGAACATGCAGTTGCTGCAAAAATATGCCTAGGCAGTGTGTGAAAGGGCTCCTGCTGCTATGGGTGGGTGGTGGTGAGTACCCCTGGGGTCCCTGCCGCCCTCCACTCCCTGCACCTCTGCTCCCTTTGCTTTCCAGGTACACCTCTGCTACCCCTTCCTCCCTCTCCTCTGTACCCTCCTCCTACAGCAAGGAAATCTCAATTTTTTAACCCTAGGAAAACCTGGCTGGCTGGCTGATGGAGTTTTCCACCTGAGCTGGCCACCACGGTTCCCATCAGAGCAAAAAGGGGAAAAGAGTAAAATTGGCACATCCAAGGGCCAGTTCACAGGAGTTGGAGGTGGGCAAATCCTGCCCACCACAAGCAGCCCTGACTCCAACCCTCTGTTTTCCCTGTTCATACCTTTCCAGGGGTATCCGCTGCTCTCTGCTTCAGTCTCACCGGGTACAGCTTTCCTTGTGCTCATGAATCCAGATAGAGGAGTGTTGCAGAAGATAATTAGTAACCACGTGCAATTGTTAATGAATTCTTACGGACAAGGGTAAAAGTCAACACAAACAGAAACTCTTCTTTTTAGCCTGGCATTGCAAAATAGTTGTGAACAAGTTTATGTTTGTGTGTATGTTCATAAACCAGATGTGATTTCTGAGGTTTGTATGCTCAAAGAGAGGTGGAAGAAGTGCCAGGCAATGGAAAGGAAAGAATATTAGTCGTGGAAAAACAACATCTTGTTCCCAGGCACAACCTGGAGTTGACCTGGCCAGGATATTATCTGACCCCCAATTATTTTTTTTCCTCTCATTTTTACCTGCATCCTGGAGGACTTTCCATTTTTTGTGAGATCATCCTCAATTCAGGACACCTCAGTCTCTTTATTTCCTCCTTCCCAGATCATTAAAACCTCTCTCCCAGCCTTCTCCCCTTCCCTTTCCCTCCTCCTCCTGCGGTCAGCTAAAATGGCAAGACTAATTTCATTTCTTTTGCTTTAGTTTGTCTATCTGTGACAATCCTTTTTATGTGTTTAATTCATTCTCAATTTCTCATAATCAGATGAAAGGTGTCCCCTAAGTTTAGGAGAGAGTTTGTCAAAAAGGCAGCATAAATTTGCAGAGGTAATCACCAGTCTATCTCCTCTCTCCACTGCTGTGGAACTATTAACTAATATCACTGTCTAATCTTTTTTGTACTTATTTATTTTGCAGCAAGAAACTAGTGTTATAAACACCCCTACTGTCAAAACTTGTCATCCTCGTTACCTCAAGGTGGGCTCCATCTCAGTTATTCTAATTTCATAGTTTCTCGAATTTACAGCTGCTGGAAATTGAGTACAAAATCCATTATAATTTTGTATATTTTAATTATGCAAATAAGGCAGCTCAGCTCCTCTGGCTGGGACCTGCAGGGATGCCTAACTTCAGTCTGGGTGATTACAATTTATCCGGTCGAGTCACTTTAATTGTAACAAGCTAATTACATTGTTCCATTTGGCTTTAACAAAAGAAAGGAGACAGAAGATGCTTAATGGCAAGGGCCCGGCATTGTGCTGCCTCTCCCGGTGAGAACATGGGGCGAGGGGGACAGGGTGGTTTTGGGGACCCACCCTGGGGCACGGTGGGATGGGAGGGAGAGCAGGAGATGCTGGACGTTGGAGCAGATCTGAGCAGCAGGGGAATTTGGGGAGGGGATGCTCCCCGTGCCCAGCCATCACCTCGTTGGATGGGAGCAAACCATCCTCGACATGTGGGGGGCACTGGGGGGAGCGCAGCGCCATGCCCCTGCTCTGCCAGCCCATCCTTTTCCCACTGGGAGTCTTACAGAGACATATCCCTGCCTCAGCCAAGGTCTCAAGGACTGCTGGTGAAGTCCCCAGGTGCCCACTTTTTATCTCCTTTGTAAGAAATATTATCTGCGTTTATAGGCATTTCATTCAGGTACAGAGAAAGAAAAAGAAAATCTTACCACCTCCAGCAGCCCAGATCAGCAATTACTTTCTCAGACCCACAATAAATGCTCAGTACCTAAATTAAATACCCAGGAGAGATGTAATATGGCTGCCCACACCTTCACGGAGACTGTTAATAAATAATTACTTCTCTTGCACTAGCCATCTGAGGATCTCAAAACCTTTTGCAAGTATTAATGAATGAAACCTCAGTGTGGGAGAGCAGAGGCGTATCCTTATCAGCTCTTTATAAATGGGGAACGAAGGTGCAGAGAGGCAGAGCAGCTGTAGGGTTTCAAGGTAAGAGCTGGATTTAGTCCACTCCAGTCACTGGTACTTGTTTCAGCCTGAGACCTACTGCTCCTTGCTGAAGCTTGAAGACCATCCTGGAGATCAGATCCCGTCCCCAGTCAACACAACTCTTCCAGGCAGGTCCCATGGTCTCCTGTGGTGACACTGGCCATCAGTTTCTTCCAAGCCTCCTTCCCCAAAGGAAGGACTGCTCATCAGATACTGAATGTGGGGAGGGTGTCTCATCTAGGGCTGGTCTGAGGTCTTGAATGAAGGAGGCATCATGCAAGGGAAGGAAAGGATAACTGTATGCAGCTGGATGCCAAGGCCTGGCTAAATGCTGGGGACAGAGAACAAATTTAAGGACAGCAGCTCAACCAATGAGCAAAAAATGTTGTGCATGTGGGATGTGCAGTTCATTTATGAAAATTGGTCGTGTTGGCCTCAAAAGCACCCCAAGCAGAGAGCCTGACGAGACCTCAGTCCATGCCGGCAGAGCTGCTTCAGCCCTGCAGCATATCAGCTGTGCTGCCCACATGTGACAGTGAGCACTGTGCCCTTCTTGCTCCAGTCCTCAGTGCCACCAGGAATCAGGACCACGACCTCTAATGACAGCCACCACTGTGAGACCTTCAGCATCTCTGCTGAAGCATGCAGAAGGGTTTGGCCTCTAATTCTGATGCTAGCACCTACCTTCCCTTGGATAAACACCTCCCTTCTTCAAAATATCTGCCTGACGACTGTGGGATTAACTGGAGAAGAGAATGATGATTCCTCGGCAGGGAAGAGACAAAAGAACCACATAGATCTCTTTCCTCTCCAGTTGCTAGGGATGTGCATTATTATTGTTATTGTTATTTCCTTTGATAAACAGCATTCAATTAATTTTCTTCAACACATGTTTATGGTGCTCCAAGGAGTGTTCCAGGAGTGCTGCTTTTCCAGCACATCCAGTTTGCCAGCATCCTTTGTGCCAGTTCGCATACTTTGGAGGGGGGAGGAGGGGAAGAGGAGAGGAAAGGGGGGTGATCCTTCCCAAAGAAGCACTTGCCCTTGGCCACATGCACAGATGCTGAGGCGCGGGAAGCCTGGGCACCGCTCACTGTATCCCCAGGTGAGCATTCGCGGGGTCCCGTTCAATAAAGCAGCAGTAACCACCATCTTGCTGTATTCCCTTGCCAGCCACCAAACCATGGCAGGGAAAGGAAATTGAACCCATTAAACACACACACAGATGCCTCTGTGCCGTTGCCCTGCTCAGGAGGGGAGGAAGGAGCCTCTATTAATTTTTTTTCCTATTGTGCCTTTACCAAATGAGGTCATTTAATCATTAAAAAGAGGAGGGAGAGAGCAAGAAAATAATAATAATAATAATAATAAAAACGATGAGGAGCGGCAGCAGCTAATGTAATATCCATGCAGTGAGTCTCCAGGAACGAAGCACAGAAATTGACTGTCACTCTTGTACAATATCAAGGTGCTGCTGATGCCCACGCTCACCACAAGATGTCTGTGTGTCCCCCCAACCTCCCCACACCCAGGGGCTCCCTCCCTCTTCCAGCATCAAATATTTGGGTGCCCCTCCAGGACTCTGAATACCCTGCTTAGTGTCCAGAAGCCCTTTCAGATGCATCTCCTCCATGACTTGGCTCTGCAGCAGTCTGTGCAGCGGTGCTGCCTTGCCCTAGCCAGCTGCTTTCAGGTTGGAAGCCTGGAGCTCCCAGTATTTTTTAAGCATTGAGGTTCTGTAGTGCTGACAAACCACGTTATCCTTATGCTGTCACAGCAATTGCAGCAATGGGCTTCACAAGGTATAAGGAGGACCTGCTGATGATCCTCCTGGCAGTGGTGGACTAAGGAGTTACCACCCCTTACCCTCACAGTGTGTTCCCACCACTGCACACACTTGCAAACCCACCTTGGCCAGGTTCTCTTAAGAGGTCAGGTTTCAGGCGACGCTCCCAAATGACTGTATCAGACCTGTGTTATGAGTTGACCAGTATGATGAGTTAAGCACGAGTAAGAGCACAAGAGCACTGCTAGGTTGGACCAGAAGCCTTGCCCAGTGTCCTATCCCAAACTGTGACCACAGGCACACACCAGGAGAGAAGCATGTCTCCATCAACTGCTCTCCTGCCCCCCAGTCATTTCCTGGGTACTGCTAGTACTAGATATAATCTGCCCTCCATAGCACACCATGGAAATCTTCTCATTTTTCAGTCCCCTATTGAGCACTCATAATGCTTTAGCACCAGCTTACGAAGTGAACATAAAGGCCTGAACACACAAAGCATACAAGTCAGGGAACCAAACAATTAGCAATATACATCACTTGTAACCTTGGCTTTACATACACTTTCAATTCAAGCAAGGATGAGACCCTTCCTACCTTAAATCTCTAGACCAGTTCACCTGAACAAGCCTGTGTTCAAAGCACACGTAAGCCCAAGCATGAGGATGATACGGCATGTGGATTTTGTAGGTACACAGGTAATGGACAGTTAGTGATATGAGGGAGGCTTCAGTCAGTGCCAACCAGGTGCTTGGGCAGGGTACCTACAGCTCACAAAATGGAGAGCAAGCCTAAATCAGAGCAAGGAGCATGAGCCTGTAAAATACCATCAGTTCTTGGACATAGAGTTGCAGGGGGAAAGCTGCAGGCATCTGCTTCTTTTCACTTACCTAATTTTCTACAAAATTAGAGGAAGGACCTTTGCTCCCATGACCTAAAAAGCTCCAGTCTAACCTGCTATAGTATTTGAAAGTTTAAAAAACAAAACCAAAAAAAAAACTTTTTTCACCTGTTCCAGCAGTCAGGCTGGCCATGGTGTGGCAACAGGTTCCATAGGTGCCAAATACATTGATGGACAGAGTTGTGTATGGGCTCAGAAACACACCCGTGCTCCACGTTATGGAAGACAGCCTAGCTGTGCGCCCATAAATTGCCCTCCAGCATGCAGATGAAACACTAGCAGAGCATTTTACTTAGGCCTCCATCAGATGTTAACAAAATAACCTCTCCTATGGGTTTTTAATGTTTGCTATTTCACACAGTACTACCATTGACATAGGAGGTACATTTAGCTATAGATCTCTAATGGCATATGACTAAAATGCCTGGAGAAATAAATAATAATAAGCTCTTTTATAGCTTCTTATACTGGCAGATCTCAGATTAATTGAAATTATATGCCTTATGCCTGCTCATCCTCAGGACAGAGATTAAAATGGGAAATGAGCGTTTGTGGCTATGGAGATGAGAATGTAAGGTGGGATTTTTCTGACAGTTTAAGACATTTGGGCATCACTTTGTTTAGCATTGCAAGGGCTGAACCAAGCCCCACTCTTGAGGATGAAAGAGGCTGTTGGGATTTGCATCCCATTCATCTTCCATAAGATAAGCCCATAAGCACCTATGTGACTTTCAAAAGTGAAAATCACTTGAGTTTTGCAATGTTCAGCAGAGTAGGATTAAGTGATTTAAGGGCCTAAGTCCTATTACAGGCTAATAGGAACAGTGTTTCTAACTGCACTAGTGTGGTGATATAGGAATGTCCAGAGTGGAGAGGTACCTTTTGCCCTTGCCAGAAAGTCACCAAGTGCTACCATGAGGCTGGTCAATAAAAGCTACCGCCTTCTGTCAGACTGAGAGGTCTGGATAGGTGCAGCACATGGAAACAAGGGAGGACATGAAAGATGAGAGGGAACAGGAGATCTCAAGTAGAAGTGAGATGGGGCAATTTAGGTCCCAGGTGGAGCAGGAAGAGTTTCTTTTAAGATCTGATACCAAAATAGCAGTACTGGAAGGCAACCAATGCTACTGGCACACTCATGGTGGATTTGAGTGACTGTTTCAAACACAAGACCTAGCCCAAAATTTCAGGGAAAAAAAAAAAAAAAAAACTTTCATTTTTCAAGTGGAGTTAAAAGGTTTCAAAATGATTTTTTTCAATTTTCATTTCAGTTGCCTACCTTTCATTTTAAAAGAGTATTCAAAGACCCAAAGCCAAAACAGAGAAATTTTATTCTGTTTCATACACAAAAAAAGGGAAATACGCTCATTTGAGTAAGCCTAAGAGATGACACTTTATTCAGCTTTTCATCAGATAAGATGTCCACTCAGCTGATACAATTTCATAAGCACCATGTGTAGATTAAAGAGAGCAGAAACATGAAATATATCTCCTAGTCCAGTCTATTTTTGTTACTTTAGGTAATACAAGACACTGATTCCAATTAGGGGCTCCACCTATGACTGCTTAAGGTTTGTTAAAAAAATCAGTGACATTTATATGATAATTACCAGATTCTCTCCTTCAAAATTTCTGCCTCTTTCCATGTTTAAATTTTCATCTTTCAGGAGACAAAGTGAAGTCTAACAGTTTTCTGAACATTGCTCACAAAAATGGTTCCCAGACTTTTGGGTTCATTTTTATGTCACGATAACAGAGGTTTGAAATGTAACTTCATTGCTTTTTATTTAGGCTTGGCAAAGAGTGTCAGTAGTCCAGAATGAAATGGGTACTTTGGGACAGCATTATTATAGCTATAATGACCTTTATGCATGATGTATTCATTTTATTATGTAGCCTTAGAGTAATCTATACTCATAAAATATCAGGATGCTTCTCTACTGTCCTCTCTATTAATTGCAATTTGCATCAAAAATAAAATTGCTATGGTCATTAATTTAAATTCCATCAATGTAAAAAAAAATGGGAGGAGGGGTGTTACAGGAAAGTATTGAAAACATGAAGAGAAACACTTTATTCTAGCAAATATTCTTCTGGCTAATTTAGCTCATGTAGATGTACCAAAGTACCACAATAGCAACTCCACCTACCATATATTTTACACTATGGTCATGCTAATGTGTTTGAATATCATCTTGATAGCTAATGTAAACATAGCATCATCCATGAATTCCAGCAGCCACTAGTATGAATGTCAGCAGACAACAGGCACTTCACATAATTAAACAGCCAAGTAGGCAAACCCAGACAAAAGAGACATAAATTGACGACAGTCAGCTTGTAAGGCTATACATCATGTCTGATACATGGCATGCCTGATACTATGTTGCCATCAGCAAAAAAAAAATAATAAATAAATAAATTGGATTTTTTGCTGAAGGTTTGGAGGTGGGGGGAGAGAGAGAGCGCGAAACATTTAAACTTCTTCATTGCTGCTGCTGCTGCTGCTAATAAGGATAGATCATTGGTTATGAAATTGGCATCTTTCTTCCCAGCCTCGTCTTTATAGCGCACCATGGGATCTCCTCTCGAGGGGCTCATCCAGGACAGACTCGCAGGGCTCACAGGCACCGGTTAGGATGCTAGGGAGCACAGGGCTCCCCTGGTGCTGAGCAGCTGCACTGCTACCACCCACCCTCTTCTCAAATGTTTTTGTCAAGCACAGAAAGTAGGAAAGGACTGCAATTTTTATTTAAGCGAATGCCATTCCTAGGGAGACAGAAAAAGCCTGCAGAGCAGCGTAAGGACGGCAGAAGCTCCTTGCAGCAGGCCCGAGCCCACCATACAATAGATGGAAGGATGTAAATAATTGAAGAGAATCATTTTGTAATGCACTGACCCCTGAGCATTGCACATCAGTCATGGGGATGCTGCCTCTGCCCAGCCCACGCAGGCCTGCAGCTCACTGTACACACCTTTTATGAGAATTAACTGATACTAAGGCATCAGCTACAGATCTGTTGCATTTTTAAAAGGCACCAGCATAGTTCATCTAGTTGTTTGCCCACACAGATTAGTTTTGTAAAAACAATTATAATGATTTAAGCCACTGGTTATGGAAATGGTTACTGAGCTGCCAGGTAGCATTTTCCACCCTGTTCATGGAAAGCATTAGAGGGTTGTCAAAAAAGGAGGGTCAAATCCTCTTAAACGTGTAACAGGAGTTAATTATGGCAAGTCTGTTGGCAGGTCCTGAGCTGAGGAAGCTCAAAGCTAATGGGAAATTTGTTTTTTGTTTTTTTTAGCTTGGTTCACTATGTTGCACGTGCGTGGATAAAAGAAGAGAGGTGAATGGATGGAATGGTGTCCCATTCACTAGCAGCAATGTCTGGGACAGGCAGCCACAGTCAGCAGGGCAAAATCATGGAACAAGATGGTCTCTGTCCCAAAGGGCGCACAGTCAAGCCTGAAAATAAAGCCTTAAGCCTAAAGGCCTAAGTGAAAATAAAACTGAGCAACTCCACTGTTGTGGTTTAACCCGGCTGGCAGCTAAACACCACACAGCCGTTCGCTCACCCTCCCCCCTCCCTCTCTGGGATGGGGGAGAGAAACGGGAAAGTGAAGCCGGTGAGTTGAGATAAAGACAGTTTATTAAGACAGGAATATAATAATAACAATAATAATAATAATAGTGATAATGATAATAGTATTAATAATAATAATGTGTAAGAAAACAAGTGATGCACAATGCAATTGCTCACCACCCGCTGACCGATGCCCAGCCTATCCCCGAGCAGCCGGCCCCCCACCCTGGCCAGCCACCCCTATATATTGTTTAGCATGACGTCAGATGGTATGGAATACCCCTTTGGCCAGTTTGGGTCAGCTGTCCTGGGTCTGTCCCCTCCCAGCTCCTGCTGCACCCCTAGCCTGCTCGCTGGCAGGACAGAGCGAGAAGCCGAAAAGTCCTTGGCCTGGTGTAAACACTGCTCTGCAACAATTAAAACATCAGCATGTTATCAGCGCTCTTCTCATCCTAATCCAAAACATAGCACCCTACCAGCTACTATGAGGAAAAATTAACTCTGTCCTAACTGGAACCAGGACATCCACTTATGCTAGAGCTTAGAAATTCAGATCACTGTAAATGAACGAGTCGTTTCCAGCATTTGTGTGTTCCCTAGTTATCCCTTCAAGATTTATTTACGCACAGGAATGTAAGTGACCACATTAGCAACAGCAACATGGTAGATATTTCTACTGCATGCTCCATGCCTGGGTCCTGTGGCTCTTCATAAGGATTAGCTGAATAGACATCAGTGCATAACTGGCTTTGTACTAATTTTTCTATTAAGGAAGCCAAGGCATTGATGGGTAAGTAATTTAGCCAAGGTTGCATACACCTAGGCAAGAGAATGAAGGTTTCAGCTTGCAGTGAATGGTCCCAGTGAGATGCACACATCCACAAAGAGAGTTTCTGCAAGGGGGCTCTGAAGGCATCTGGAAAAAAAAAAGAAAAGAAAAAAAAGCCCTTCACTGTCATAACAGGAAAACGGAAGCAAATAGCAAACAAAGAGAATTTCTGCTTTTGGAGGAAAGCATGATGGTGCCATCTGCTAAAATACCTTCCTGGCTCTGCCCTGCCCTTCCCAGCCTCTGCCAGGGATTTGAGGGAGAGAGGATCCACGCTGCAGGAGAGCACCTGTCCTTGCTCTCTCTTGGGGTGGCATCTGTCTCTTAACCTTCACAGACCAGAGTCTCCTCTTGGGAGAGGACCATAGGAAGGGAATTATCTTGTTTTTTCTCCCAAGAGCTGAGGTCTCACAGCTGATAACAGTAATAACTCAGAGAAGGCTCCCTGAATGGGCCATAACCAAATGTGTTTGTCCTTGCTCATCCTGTGGATACGAGGAAAAACACCCACTTTGGCTCAGAACTGGAAAAGACCATTGCAAGTCAGTGTACATGGGTTCCTGGAAGACACAGGGTAGTGGAGGCATTTTTAAAGAAAAGCTACTTACCAGATGGCTATCAGACAAAAGCTGATTTTCCTTCTCAACATTCAACCACGTATCCAGCTTCACAGTTCAGGGAGGGAATGTATCAGCATAGGCAGGAAGGATACTGAAGAAGAAAGCAGAAGAATGGAAATTACCACCCCTGAGATGTAAGAAAATAATGAAGATTTTAACATGGTGAAGGCACTGGACAATCTCCACCCAGATACCAAGTGGCAGAAAAATAACTATGGACCATTAATTCTACAGTTTAAAAAATGCTTTGATCTGAGTGAGGTGACAAAATCAGAACAAAATTTGGAAAAACTCAGGGCTATCATCTTAAATATAGCTTGGCTTTTCCAAAGATACGGTGTCACTTGTGTTTAGCATACCCCATTGATAAGAGGCTGAGTTTAGAAAAGAAAATGGAATAGGTGTCACTTATCCTTGCTTCAGAGAGGGATTAGCTGGATTAGTGAAGTTGAAGAAACTGGGGATTAGAATATAAATTATAAGGTTTACCTGAAGGGAAAAGAAGAGCTTCTAGTAACAGAAGTGCTGGACTGGGAATGGTTTGTTAGTGGAGCTCCTCAAGGATCATTTTTTCAGTAGCCATATTCAAAATGTCTGAGTGACCTTGGTACAAAAAGTAGACATTTTTAAATGGTGCTTGCTGAAACTGCAAAAGACATTGTTTTGGGGAGAACTGACGTACTGTGCAGGAGAAATCAGGTTACCTTGAGAACTGTATTAACAGAAATGGAGCAACAGTGCTGAGAGACAAGTTTAAAAACTGCTGTTTTATGGGAATGACTGAGAGATATACTTGGGCACGTTAGCAGATCTTGGGACTGATATGGTCATGAAAAATGCAAATGAGATTTACAATGTAAGAGAGATTTTCAGGAGAGCAACAAAAATAGTGCTAGTACTTTATATAAGTGAGAGATGAGATCATCTGGAACACTCATTTTGAACATTCTTCATTAGATTATTAAAACTAAAACTGATGTTGCAGAAGGATTTATTGTCTAAAATGGGGATATTAGAGCCTTTCTCCTGAAAGCATAAAACTTAATAAAGGAAGAACGTGGTCACCTGCTGAAAGTGGCTGTACAGTGCAGTTGCCAGCCACAGCAGAGGACCCTACTCAGTGACACAGGCAGCAATTCCCAGGCTCATGTTCCTGGCATTTGCCTGAACGGAATTGGGATTTCCTGACAAATCATATAAATAGATCCAGTTCTTGTAGCAAAAGGTATTGAATATGTTTAGAGTGCCTCATGGGCTAAAGGCTTATTGTACAGAGTTATAATTTATTGTATAGAGCTACATATGGCTTAGAGGGGCCATATAGCCAAAATGTCTGCCAAAAATAGACCTAATGAGCTGTTTTCAGACCTAACTTGGTGTCTTTATTAAATGAATGCAATGTGACTAATGGGTAACTGTCCCATCAGAGTATTTCTGACCTGTTTACTACAAGCTTGTGAGTACCTGCAGCCAAATGAGGTTTGTAGGACTTGGGTACCATTTCCAGAAAGTCTTGCAAGAGCCTTCCATAATGGGGGAGTCCTGCTGTGGTGAGCATTGCAATGTCCAGCCTTCACCACTTCACATCCCAGCCAAAGCCAGTCCCAAAGGCTGGTGCCCAGGCTCTCCCAGTCACAGAGGGGATTCCATGGGAGCAACACTTCAGAACAGGAGTGGTCTGAGATAGTCAATAGGGTAACAGCTCTCTCAGAAAGCAGCCCAAATTATGAGGCCATGATGAGGAAAAGGACCAACACCTGTGACTGGGAGGATTTCATGGTATTGTCTTGACAGCAAAACAGTGAGCCAATGAATCCCATGGATGAATATGTGGGAAGCTAGGCTGGGTTCCCCTTACCGGACTCTTTGCAAATTCAGAGAACTTTGAATTGTTTCCATTTTGATTTAAATACATACATACATACATACATAAATACTTACATAAAAAGACACTTTTCAGTAAAGAAATGGCCAATCTCTCTGAACCAGGACTGCAAACAGTCACAGGATTAAGTTGCAAAACTCAGGTCTTCATCCGATCTAGACTTCAGGTATGTTGTCATTTGGAGAAAAATAAGCATGGTATTGGTGAGATACAATTTCTGTTTTGGTTTTCTTCCTGCTTAAGAAGTGAACTGAGAAGGGTTAGGACCATGCAGGATCTCCACAAAGGCCAGAGATCTGAACAGGTCATTCATTTGCCCAGGATTTCTCTGGAAATGTAGATGTTCTTTAGCAAATGCTGTTCCTTTTTACTGGCAAATCTGGGCTTACACCATCAGCCCTCTGAACTTTAAGCAATTCTCAGAACATCAGTGTGACCAACCTGAACTATACAGAAAGAGAGTTTATCTCATCAAAAGTAAATCAGCACCCCCCTTTCTTTAGACTTTCATACTAAAACCAGAGTTGATGAGACATCCAGATCAGTACTGAAGTGAGTAGAAAACCACAGGCAAATTCCTGAGGGCTGGAAATCTTTCAAGAGTTTTTTATTTGCTTGAATTTTCATCTGAGTCACAAAGCAGAGCACACCATACTTTTTTTAAAAGTTAATGAAAGTGTCCCTGTTTGGGGCATGGAATAATGCAAAATGTCTTTGATACACTGAACATAAGTGTCAATGAGAGGAAAGTTTCCCCTGATTCTGGCTATGTGTCATATGAAAAGTTGCATACTAATCATTATTTATCATCATCTTCATATATTCCTATATAAGTAATACAAATCACCACAGTCAATTAATCAATCTGCAATTAGGAACTGACATGAACATTTACTACCATCAGGCATAATTTATATGATTACAGATTATTAAATAAAATGTAATTGAGTGAACAAGCAATTTGTTAAGCACATGTAAATTCAGCCATACCACCTCAGGCTGTGATCTTGTCAGATCTCAGTAGCTAAGCAGGGTCAGGATGGGTCAGTGTTTCGATGAGAAATCCCAAGGGAGAAACCCAGGTGCTGCAGGAAGGGGTGATGGTTAATAGGTAGTGTTCTCCTTGCTGAGGCTGTGTTGGAAGCAAAGTCTCTCTAACATCTTGTTGGAGAGATGGACATAAGCTATTAAAAGTGCTGTCTGAGCAGTTCTTGAGAGAGGTGGGAATTTGTCTCCTGGACCTGAGTTAATTTAATTTCAAGTAGAGCACACATCTGACTAGTCACCATGGGGAGACAGTAAACCATGGCACCTCGACACTTGCTGCTCTTCTTCAAAGCCAGAAGACATACCACTTTGGTGATTTAGTCTGCCTAACTCAGGTACCTCCATCTTCATTATTTAGGCAAGGGAAGTCCTCTTAAAAGAAGTACATAAATTCTTCTGCTACTTAGTGGAGAGGGGGAGGTGCTCTTGAAAGCCAACCAAGGGAGAACCTGTCTGCCTAACTCAGGTGCTCAATCTCTTGCAAAGATATATGTGTTCCATTGAGTGGATGGAGAAGTTGGTCACATACATTAGAACAGCAGCTTTATTGAAACATGGGCATAAATTGAGTCTTGATCCCAGTGCAGAGCCTTGCAGAAGAACAAAGCCTACAAGCCAGCCAAGGGCTGCCAGGCCCAAGAACAAGGAAATGAGAGTTTTCATAGAGCTCCATCCAAAACCATCTGACATCAGTAGACAATCCCACAGGAACTGCTAAAAACAACACTTGGAAAGTGCTTTTCTTTTATTTTTTTCATATTTTTTATTGAATCAGGACCAAATCCAGCTAAGTGAATGATTTCTTGAAAAGTTCAGCATGTTTCCAAATTGGTTTTGGTAACACAGCCAGAGAAATGCAAGAGGTTTTCTTTAATTATTGCACAAAAATAAACTTGAATTATTAGGATCAATTCAATTTCTGTAGTCTTAAACAAGAGTATTTTTGCTTCCTGTGTTTTTAGTTTCTGCATGGCTTATGCCCAGACATCTCATTTAAAATAATTAAAACCATTTGTTTTAATACAGTGAAGCAGTTTCTGTAGCGCTTTGCCTGTGCATTTTTTCGTGTGTGTATTTCTCAAGTCCAATGTCACTCCCAGTGGGAACTGGAGCAGACAGCTGACAGATCAGAGGCATAAATCAAATCACTCCACTTTCTTGTGGTTGAAGGCAAAGTAACAGATCAACTGGAGCTAAAACAAAACGATCTTTGATTATTAAATGGATCTATATGTAGATGGATTATCAGATGTGTTTGACAGCGGATGTGAAAAGCATGGGGGGTACCTCAGGATTAGAACAGAAAGTAACACAATCTTTCTTCTCTGAAACAATTAGTGAAATCATTTTCTGTACATTAAGAGCCCTGCACGTGCAACATTATACATTGGGCTTGCACAACTCATTTGGGTCAGTGTGATGTTTAAACTCTTAAGTGGTACCACTAATCTCCATTAATCTGATTTCAAAGATGAGACATAATGCTCAGTACAAGAGCCTAAGAGTTGTTAATGTACATTCCTCAGCTGGAGCATTAATACACAACTCCTGCAGAAAGAACAGGATCTTCCAGGCTTGTGTGTGAGGGTTAAAAATAAAAATCTATTTAGGGATCTGTGGTGGTTTTACTGTGCTAGGCAGCTGAACACCACAACCGCTCTCTCCCTCCCCCTCCTTAGATGAGGAGGGGAAGAAGTAAAGGAAAGAACAACTCATGGGTTGGGATAAGGATGATTTAATTAAAGGAAAAAAGAAATAATTATTAAGGAAAGATTATTATTAATTAAACAATTTAACTAAACAATTTAACTAAACAATTAACAATTTAACTAAAGGGAAAAAAAAAGGGAAAGGGGAAAAGGGAGGGGAAAAGGGAAAACTAAACAAAACAAGTAAAGGCTATGTGGAAGTGCAGAGGAAAGAAATTACTCTCTACTTCCCACAAATGAGCGATGCTTGATCACGTCCTTGAAGCAGGGCCTCAACGCACGTAGCCGGTGTTCGGGAGGAGGAGAGATGTTTTCACAATGAGAGCCCACCCCTCCCCTCTTCCTCCTTTTCCCACCTTTTATTGCTGAGTGTGACATCATATGGTATGGAATATCCCTTTGGTTGGTTTAGGTCAGCTGCCCTGGTGATGTTTCTTTTCTCACATTTTTGCCCACCCCCTAGGAGGGTTAGAGAGAGTCCTGATGCTGTGCCAGCACTGCTCAGCAGCAGACACAACACTGGTGTGATACTACTGCTGTTTTAGCTACAAGTGCAGAACACAGCACTGTATGGGGCTGCTGCAGGGAAAGTTGACATCCCAGCCCGACCCAGTACAGGATCTTTCCAGAAATGGTCTGTTCTTTGGTCCTTTCCATTCACTTTTGCCCTTTGTCACTGTGGGTGAAAGGATAGGCCATGATGATAACCCTCTCACCTGGGTTATTTTGTTCCACCCAAAAATACCTAGGATTGTCACTTCCTTGTGCAGCCTACATGGTGAACTGTTGACCTCATTTAATGAGGAAGAATACAGGCAGCAGACCATGCATTTACCCCAGAGTACATGGAGAAAAAGAGGTTTGTCAACCAAGCATTAATCTCAACCCCATGATTATCAGTCAGGAATGATCAAAGAAGCCAAAGGAATGATATTGGTCTAAAGCGTACAACTGAGAGGAAAATCTTCGGGACTTGATATCATGCTAGAAAAACAGATTTGAAAATTCTTCTCTATTTGTTTTTCCAATGTCAATATAGTTTTGTGATGGATCTCAGAAGTGAGTAGAAAGATTCACCACTCTCCTCTCCTCGACCTCTCCTCTCCTCTCTCTCTCCTCTCCTCTCCTCTCCTCTCCTCTCCTCTCCTCTCCTCTCCTCCTCTCCTCTCCTCTCCTCTCCTCTCCTCTCCTCTCCTCTCCTCTCCTCTCCTCTCCTCTCCTCTCCTCTCCTCCTCTCCTCTCCTCTCCTCTCCTCCTCTCCTCTCCTCTCCTCTCCTCTCCTCTCCCTCCTCCCTCCCCTCCCCTCCCCTCCCTCCCCTCCCCTCCCCTCCCCTTCCCTTCCCTTCCCTTCCCTTCCCTTCCCTTCCCCTCTTCTCTTCTCTTCTCTTCTCTTCTCTTCTCTTCTCTTCTCTTCTCTTCTCTTCTCTTCTCTTCTCTCTCTTCTCTTCTCTTCTCTTCTCTTCTCTTCTCTTCTCTTCTCTTCTCTTCTCTTCTCTTCTCTTCTCTCTTCTCTTCTCTCTTCTCTTCTCTTCTCTTCTCTTCTCTTCTCTTCTCTTCTCTTCTCTTCTCTTCTCTTCTCTTCTCTTCCTCTCTCTTCTCTTCTCTTCTCTTCTCTTCTCTCTTCTCTTCTCTTCTCTCTTCTCTTCTCTTCTCTTCTCTTCTCTTCTCTTCTCTTCTCTTCTCTTCTCTTCTCTTCTCTTCTCTTCTCTTCTCTCTTCTCTTCTCTTCTCTCTTCTCTTCTCTTCTCTTCTCTTCTCTTCTCTTCTCTTCTTCTCTTCTCTTCTCTTCTCTTCTCTTCTCTTCTCTTCTCTTCTCTTCTCTTCTCTTCTCTTCTCTTCTCTTCTCTTCTCTTCTCTTCTCTTCTCTTCTCTTCTCTTCTCTTCTTTTCTCTTCTCTCTTCTCTTCTCTCTTCTCTTCTCTTCTCTTCTCTCTTCTCTTCTCTTCTCTTCTCTTCTCTTCTCTTCTCTTCTTCTTCTCTTCTCTTCTCTCTTCTCTTCTCTTGTAAAACTCAAGCAAAAGCTAAACAGTACATAATCTGTGCATTGCTGAGACACCATTGTCTAGAAATCAAGAATAACATTGAAAAATATCTAACTCATACTCTGATGTAAAAAATCCATTTAATTCAGCAGAGCAGGAAAACTGAACTGGACTACAGTCTCCCTAGGTTGTGTGCTGGGCATATACAACCAGCACAACCTCCCAGTGTGAGTCTGACCAAGGCATTCCTCATGTCAGTGACAGCTTTACCTTTGACTTTCTTTTGGCTGCTGTTCCCCGTCCTCCTTCCTAT
>NW_027663591.1:0-20666 GCF_964034855.1 Anser brachyrhynchus | reverse complement strand
GGAAAGAGTGAAGACGCAGAGTCCTGTTGAGTGTGGGGTTGCGTAAAGGCTCCCCCAGGGAGTTCAGGTGTACCCAAAGGCTTCCGCTGAGAGCACTTTTTGATGGCAGAAAGTGGCACCGTACGTGTTTTTTCGGGTCTAACTCGGGTTCAGCTTCTTGTTGCGGTTAGGGTTATGTTTAGGGTTGTTAGGAAAGAGTGAAGACGCAGAGTCCTGTTGAGTGTGGGGTTGCGTAAAGGCTCCCCCAGGGAGTTCAGGTGTACCCAAAGGCTTCCGCTGAGAGCACTTTTTGATGGCAGAAAGTGGCACCGTACGTGTTTTTTCGGGTCTAACTCGGGTTCAGCTTCTTGTTGCGGTTAGGGTTATGTTTAGGGTTGTTAGGAAAGAGTGAAGACGCAGAGTCCTGTTGAGTGTGGGGTTGCGTAAAGGCTCCCCCAGGGAGTTCAGGTGTACCCAAAGGCTTCCGCTGAGAGCACTTTTTGATGGCAGAAAGTGGCACCGTACGTGTTTTTTCGGGTCTAACTCGGGTTCAGCTTCTTGTTGCGGTTAGGGTTATGTTTAGGGTTGTTAGGAAAGAGCGAAGACGCAGAGTCCTGTTGAGTGTGGGGTTGCGTAAAGGCTCCCCCAGGGAGTTCAGGTGTACCCAAAGGCTTCCGCTGAGAGCACTTTTTGATGGCAGAAAGTGGCACCGTACGTGTTTTTTCGGGTCTAACTCGGGTTCAGCTTCTTGTTGCGGTTAGGGTTATGTTTAGGGTTGTTAGGAAAGAGTGAAGACGCAGAGTCCTGTTGAGTGTGGGGTTGCGTAAAGGCTCCCCCAGGGAGTTCAGGTGTACCCAAAGGCTTCCGCTGAGAGCACTTTTTGATGGCAGAAAGTGGCACCGTACGTGTTTTTTCGGGTCTAACTCGGGTTCAGCTTCTTGTTGCGGTTAGGGTTATGTTTAGGGTTGTTAGGAAAGAGTGAAGACGCAGAGTCCTGTTGAGTGTGGGGTTGCGTAAAGGCTCCCCCAGGGAGTTCAGGTGTACCCAAAGGCTTCCGCTGAGAGCACTTTTTGATGGCAGAAAGTGGCACCGTACGTGTTTTTTCGGGTCTAACTCGGGTTCAGCTTCTTGTTGCGGTTAGGGTTATGTTTAGGGTTGTTAGGAAAGAGTGAAGACGCAGAGTCCTGTTGAGTGTGGGGTTGCGTAAAGGCTCCCCCAGGGAGTTCAGGTGTACCCAAAGGCTTCCGCTGAGAGCACTTTTTGATGGCAGAAAGTGGCACCGTACGTGTTTTTTCGGGTCTAACTCGGGTTGAGCTTCTTGTTGCGGTTAGGGTTATGTTTAGGGTTGTTAGGAAAGAGTGAAGACGCAGAGTCCTGTTGAGTGTGGGGTTGCGTAAAGGCTCCCCCAGGGAGTTCAGGTGTACCCAAAGGCTTCCGCTGAGAGCACTTTTTGATGGCAGAAAGTGGCACCGTACGTGTTTTTTCGGGTCTAACTCGGGTTCAGCTTCTTGTTGCGGTTAGGGTTATGTTTAGGGTTGTTAGGAAAGAGTGAAGACGCAGAGTCCTGTTGAGTGTGGGGTTGCGTAAAGGCTCCCCCAGGGAGTTCAGGTGTACCCAAAGGCTTCCGCTGAGAGCACTTTTTGATGGCAGAAAGTGGCACCGTACGTGTTTTTTCGGGTCTAACTCGGGTTCAGCTTCTTGTTGCGGTTAGGGTTATGTTTAGGGTTGTTAGGAAAGAGTGAAGACGCAGAGTCCTGTTGAGTGTGGGGTTGCGTAAAGGCTCCCCCAGGGAGTTCAGGTGTACCCAAAGGCTTCCGCTGAGAGCACTTTTTGATGGCAGAAAGTGGCACCGTACGTGTTTTTTCGGGTCTAACTCGGGTTCAGCTTCTTGTTCCGGTTAGGCTTATGTTTAGGGTTGTTAGGAAAGAGTGAAGACGCAGAGTCCTGTTGAGTGTGGGGTTGTGTAAAGGCTCCCCCAGGGAGTTCAGGTGTTCCCAAAGGCTTCCGCTGAGAGCACTTTTTGATGGCAGAAAGTGGCACCGTACGTGTTTTTTCGGGTCTAACTCGGGTTGAGCTTCTTGTTGCGGTTAGGGTTATGTTTAGGGTTGTTAGGAAAGAGTGAAGACGCAGAGTCCTGTTGAGTGTGGGGTTGCGTAAAGGCTCCCCCAGGGAGTTCAGGTGTACCCAAAGGCTTCCGCTGAGAGCACTTTTTGATGGCAGAAAGTGGCACCGTACGTGTTTTTTCGGGTCTAACTCGGGTTCAGCTTCTTGTTGCGGTTAGGGTTATGTTTAGGGTTGTTAGGAAAGAGTGAAGACGCAGAGTCCTGTTGAGTGTGAGGTTGCGTAAAGGCTCCCCCAGGGAGTTCAGGTGTACCCAAAGGCTTCCGCTGAGAGCACTTTTGGATGGCAGAAAGTGGCACCGTACGTGTTTTTTCGGGTCTAACTCGGGTTCAGCTTCTTGTTGCGGTTAGGGTTATGTTTAGGGTTGTTAGGAAAGAGTGAAGACGCAGAGTCCTGTTGAGTGTGGGGTTGCGTAAAGGCTCCCCCAGGGAGTTCAGGTGTACCCAAAGGCTTCCGCTGAGAGCACTTTTTGATGGCAGAAAGTGGCACCGTACGTGTTTTTTCGGGTCTAACTCGGGTTCAGCTTCTTGTTGCGGTTAGGGTTATGTTTAGGGTTGTTAGGAAAGAGTGAAGACGCAGAGTCCTGTTGAGTGTGGGGTTGCGTAAAGGCTCCCCCAGGGAGTTCAGGTGTACCCAAAGGCTTCCGCTGAGAGCACTTTTTGATGGCAGAAAGTGGCACCGTACGTGTTTTTTCGGGTCTAACTCGGGTTGAGCTTCTTGTTGCGGTTAGGGTTATGTTTAGGGTTGTTAGGAAAGAGTGAAGACGCAGAGTCCTGTTGAGTGCGGGGTTGCGTAAAGGCTCCCCCAGGGAGTTCAGGTGTACCCAAAGGCTTCCGCTGAGAGCACTTTTTGATGGCAGAAAGTGGCACCGTACGTGTTTTTTCGGGTCTAACTCGGGTTCAGCTTCTTGTTGCGGTTAGGGTTATGTTTAGGGTTGTTAGGAAAGAGTGAAGACGCAGAGTCCTGTTGAGTGTGGGGTTGCGTAAAGGCTCCCCCAGGGAGTTCAGGTGTACCCAAAGGCTTCCGCTGAGAGCACTTTTTGATGGCAGAAAGTGGCACCGTACGTGTTTTTTCGGGTCTAACTCGGGTTCAGCTTCTTGTTGCGGTTAGGGTTATGTTTAGGGTTGTTAGGAGAGAGTGAAGACGCAGAGTCCTGTTGAGTGTGGGGTTGCGTAAAGGCTCCCCCAGGGAGTTCAGGTGTACCCAAAGGCTTCCGCTGAGAGCACTTTTTGATGGCAGAAAGTGGCATCGTACGTGTTTTTCCGGGTCTAACTCGGGTTCAGCTTCTTGTTGCGGTTAGGGTTATGTTTAGGGTTGTTAGGAAAGAGCGAAGACGCAGAGTCCTGTTGAGTGTGGGGTTGCGTAAAGGCTCCCCCAGGGAGTTCAGGTGTACCCAAAGGCTTCCGCTGAGAGCACTTTTGGATGGCAGAAAGTGGCACCGTACGTGTTTTTTCGGGTCTAACTCGGGTTCAGCTTCTTGTTGCGGTTAGGGTTATGTTTAGGGTTGTTAGGAAAGAGTGAAGACGCAGAGTCCTGTTGAGTGTGGGGTTGCGTAAAGGCTCCCCCAGGGAGTTCAGGTGTACCCAAAGGCTTCCGCTGAGAGCACTTTTTGATGGCAGAAAGTGGCACCGTACGTGTTTTTTCGGGTCTAACTCGGGTTCAGCTTCTTGTTGCGGTTAGGGTTATGTTTAGGGTTGTTAGGAAAGAGTGAAGACGCAGAGTCCTGTTGAGTGCGGGGTTGCGTAAAGGCTCCCCCAGGGAGTTCAGGTGTACCCAAAGGCTTCCGCTGAGAGCACTTTTTGATGGCAGAAAGTGGCACCGTACGTGTTTTTTCGGGTCTAACTCGGGTTGAGCTTCTTGTTGCGGTTAGGGTTATGTTTAGGGTTGTTAGGAAAGAGTGAAGACGCAGAGTCCTGTTGAGTGTGGGGTTGCGTAAAGGCTCCCCCAGGGAGTTCAGGTGTACCCAAAGGCTTCCGCTGAGAGCACTTTTGGATGGCAGAAAGTGGCACCGTACGTGTTTTTTCGGGTCTAACTCGGGTTCAGCTTCTTGTTGCGGTTAGGGTTATGTTTAGGGTTGTTAGGAAAGAGTGAAGACGCAGAGTCCTGTTGAGTGTGGGGTTGCGTAAAGGCTCCCCCAGGGAGTTCAGGTGTACCCAAAGGCTTCCGCTGAGAGCACTTTTTGATGGCAGAAAGTGGCACCGTACGTGTTTTTTCGGGTCTAACTCGGGTTCAGCTTCTTGTTGCGGTTAGGGTTATGTTTAGGGTTGTTAGGAAAGAGTGAAGACGCAGAGTCCTGTTGAGTGTGGGGTTGCGTAAAGGCTCCGCCAGGGAGTTCAGGTGTACCCAAAGGCTTCCGCTGAGAGCACTTTTTGATGGCAGAAAGTGGCACCGTACGTGTTTTTTCGGGTCTAACTCGGGTTCAGCTTCTTGTTGCGGTTAGGGTTATGTTTAGGGTTGTTAGGAAAGAGTGAAGACGCAGAGTCCTGTTGAGTGTGGGGTTGCGTAAAGGCTCCCCCAGGGAGTTCAGGTGTACCCAAAGGCTTCCGCTGAGAGCACTTTTTGATGGCAGAAAGTGGCACCGTACGTGTTTTTTCGGGTCTAACTCGGGTTGAGCTTCTTGTTGCGGTTAGGGTTATGTTTAGGGTTGTTAGGAAAGAGTGAAGACGCAGAGTCCTGTTGAGTGTGGGGTTGCGTAAAGGCTCCCCCAGGGAGTTCAGGTGTACCCAAAGGCTTCCGCTGAGAGCACTTTTTGATGGCAGAAAGTGGCACCGTACGTGTTTTTTCGGGTCTAACTCGGGTTCAGCTTCTTGTTGCGGTTAGGGTTATGTTTAGGGTTGTTAGGAAAGAGTGAAGACGCAGAGTCCTGTTGAGTGTGGGGTTGCGTAAAGGCTCCCCCAGGGAGTTCAGGTGTACCCAAAGGCTTCCGCTGAGAGCACTTTTTGATGGCAGAAAGTGGCACCCTACGTGTTTTTTCGGGTCTAACTCGGGTTCAGCTTCTTGTTGCGGTTAGGGTTATGTTTAGGGTTGTTAGGAAAGAGTGAAGACGCAGAGTCCTGTTGAGTGTGGGGTTGCGTAAAGGCTCCCCCAGGGAGTTCAGGTGTACCCAAAGGCTTCCGCTGAGAGCACTTTTTGATGGCAGAAAGTGGCACCGTACGTGTTTTTTCGGGTCTAACTCGGGTTCAGCTTCTTGTTGCCGTTAGGGTTATGTTTAGGGTTGTTAGGAAAGAGTGAAGACGCAGAGTCCTGTTGAGTGTGGGGTTGCGTAAAGGCTCCCCCAGGGAGTTCAGGTGTACCCAAAGGCTTCCGCTGAGAGCACTTTTTGATGGCAGAAAGTGGCACCGTACGTGTTTTTTCGGGTCTAACTCGGGTTCAGCTTCTTGTTGCGGTTAGGGTTATGTTTAGGGTTGTTAGGAAAGAGTGAAGACGCAGAGTCCTGTTGAGTGTGGGGTTGCGTAAAGGCTCCCCCCAAGGGAGTTCAGGTGTACCCAAAGGCTTCCGCTGAGAGCACTTTTTGATGGCAGAAAGTGGCACCGTACGTGTTTTTTCGGGTCTAACTCGGGTTCAGCTTCTTGTTGCGGTTAGGGTTATGTTTAGGGTTGTTAGGAAAGAGTGAAGACGCAGAGTCCTGTTGAGTGTGGGGTTGCGTAAAGGCTCCCCCAGGGAGTTCAGGTGTACCCAAAGGCTTCCGCTGAGAGCACTTTTTGATGGCAGAAAGTGGCACCGTACGTGTTTTTTCGGGTCTAACTCGGGTTCAGCTTCTTGTTGCGGTTAGGGTTATGTTTAGGGTTGTTAGGAAAGAGTGAAGACGCAGAGTCCTGTTGAGTGTGGGGTTGCGTAAAGGCTCCCCCAGGGAGTTCAGGTGTACCCAAAGGCTTCCGCTGAGAGCACTTTTTGATGGCAGAAAGTGGCACCGTACGTGTTTTTTCGGGTCTAACTCGGGTTCAGCTTCTTGTTGCGGTTAGGGTTATGTTTAGGGTTGTTAGGAAAGAGTGAAGACGCAGAGTCCTGTTGAGTGTGGGGTTGTAAAGGCTCCCCCAGGGAGTTCAGGTGTACCCAAAGGCTTCCGCTGAGAGCACTTTTTGATGGCAGAAAGTGGCACCGTACGTGTTTTTTCGGGTCTAACTCGGGTTCAGCTTCTTGTTGCGGTTAGGGTTATGTTTAGGGTTGTTAGGAAAGAGCGAAGACGCAGAGTCCTGTTGAGTGTGGGGTTGCGTAAAGGCTCCCCCAGGGAGTTCAGGTGTACCCAAAGGCTTCCGCTGAGAGCACTTTTTGATGGCAGAAAGTGGCACCGTACGTGTTTTTTCGGGTCTAACTCGGGTTCAGCTTCTTGTTGCGGTTAGGGTTATGTTTAGGGTTGTTAGGAAAGAGTGAAGACGCAGAGTCCTGTTGAGTGTGGGGTTGCGTAAAGGCTCCCCCAGGGAGTTCAGGTGTACCCAAAGGCTTCCGCTGAGAGCACTTTTTGATGGCAGAAAGTGGCACCGTACGTGTTTTTTCGGGTCTAACTCGGGTTCAGCTTCTTGTTGCGGTTAGGGTTATGTTTAGGGTTGTTAGGAAAGAGTGAAGACGCAGAGTCCTGTTGAGTGTGGGGTTGCGTAAAGGCTCCCCCAGGGAGTTCAGGTGTACCCAAAGGCTTCCGCTGAGAGCACTTTTTGATGGCAGAAAGTGGCACCGTACGTGTTTTTTCGGGTCTAACTCGGGTTGAGCTTCTTGTTGCGGTTAGGGTTATGTTTAGGGTTGTTAGGAAAGAGTGAAGACGCAGAGTCCTGTTGAGTGTGGGGTTGCGTAAAGGCTCCCCCAGGGAGTTCAGGTGTACCCAAAGGCTTCCGCTGAGAGCACTTTTTGATGGCATAAAGTGGCACCGTACGTGTTTTTTCGGGTCTAACTCGGGTTCAGCTTCTTGTTGCGGTTAGGGTTATGTTTAGGGTTGTTAGGAAAGAGCGAAGACGCAGAGTCCTGTTGAGTGTGGGGTTGCGTAAAGGCTCCCCCAGGGAGTTCAGGTGTACCCAAAGGCTTCCGCTGAGAGCACTTTTTGATGGCAGAAAGTGGCACCGTACGTGTTTTTTCGGGTCTAACTCGGGTTCAGCTTCTTGTTGCGGTTAGGGTTATGTTTAGGGTTGTTAGGAAAGAGTGAAGACGCAGAGTCCTGTTGAGTGTGGGGTTGCGTAAAGGCTCCCCCAGGGAGTTCAGGTGTACCCAAAGGCTTCCGCTGAGAGCACTTTTTGATGGCAGAAAGTGGCACCGTACGTGTTTTTTCGGGTCTAACTCGGGTTCAGCTTCTTGTTGCGGTTAGGGTTATGTTTAGGGTTGTTAGGAAAGAGTGAAGACGCAGAGTCCTGTTGAGTGTGGGGTTGCGTAAAGGCTCCCCCAGGGAGTTCAGGTGTACCCAAAGGCTTCCGCTGAGAGCACTTTTTGATGGCAGAAAGTGGCACCGTACGTGTTTTTTCGGGTCTAACTCGGGTTGAGCTTCTTGTTGCGGTTAGGGTTATGTTTAGGGTTGTTAGGAAAGAGTGAAGACGCAGAGTCCTGTTGAGTGTGGGGTTGCGTAAAGGCTCCCCCAGGGAGTTCAGGTGTACCCAAAGGCTTCCGCTGAGAGCACTTTTTGATGGCAGAAAGTGGCACCGTACGTGTTTTTTCGGGTCTAACTCGGGTTCAGCTTCTTGTTGCGGTTAGGGTTATGTTTAGGGTTGTTAGGAAAGAGTGAAGACGCAGAGTCCTGTTGAGTGTGGGGTTGCGTAAAGGCTCCCCCAGGGAGTTCAGGTGTACCCAAAGGCTTCCGCTGAGAGCACTTTTTGATGGCAGAAAGTGGCACCGTACGTGTTTTTTCGGGTCTAACTCGGGTTCAGCTTCTTGTTGCGGTTAGGGTTATGTTTAGGGTTGTTAGGAAAGAGTGAAGACGCAGAGTCCTGTTGAGTGTGGGGTTGCGTAAAGGCTCCCCCAGGGAGTTCAGGTGTACCCAAAGGCTTCCGCTGAGAGCACTTTTTGATGGCAGAAAGTGGCACCGTACGTGTTTTTTCGGGTCTAACTCGGGTTGAGCTTCTTGTTCCGGTTAGGCTTATGTTTAGGGTTGTTAGGAAAGAGTGAAGACGCAGAGTCCTGTTGAGTGTGGGGTTGTGTAAAGGCTCCCCCAGGGAGTTCAGGTGTTCCCAAAGGCTTCCGCTGAGAGCACTTTTTGATGGCAGAAAGTGGCACCGTACGTGTTTTTTCGGGTCTAACTCGGGTTGAGCTTCTTGTTGCGGTTAGGGTTATGTTTAGGGTTGTTAGGAAAGAGTGAAGACGCAGAGTCCTGTTGAGTGTGGGGTTGCGTAAAGGCTCCCCCAGGGAGTTCAGGTGTACCCAAAGGCTTCCGCTGAGAGCACTTTTTGATGGCAGAAAGTGGCACCGTACGTGTTTTTTCGGGTCTAACTCGGGTTCAGCTTCTTGTTGCGGTTAGGGTTATGTTTAGGGTTGTTAGGAAAGAGTGAAGACGCAGAGTCCTGTTGAGTGTGGGGTTGCGTAAAGGCTCCCCCAGGGAGTTCAGGTGTACCCAAAGGCTTCCGCTGAGAGCACTTTTTGATGGCAGAAAGTGGCACCGTACGTGTTTTTTCGGGTCTAACTCGGGTTCAGCTTCTTGTTGCGGTTAGGGTTATGTTTAGGGTTGTTAGGAAAGAGTGAAGACGCAGAGTCCTGTTGAGTGTGGGGTTGCGTAAAGGCTCCCCCAGGGAGTTCAGGTGTACCCAAAGGCTTCCACTGAGAGCACTTTTTGATGGCAGAAAGTGGCACCCTACGTGTTTTTTCGGGTCTAACTCGGGTTCAGCTTCTTGTTGCGGTTAGGGTTATGTTTAGGGTTGTTAGGAAAGAGTGAAGACGCAGAGTCCTGTTGAGTGTGGGGTTGCGTAAAGGCTCCCCCCAAGGGAGTTCAGGTGTACCCAAAGGCTTCCGCTGAGAGCACTTTTTGATGGCAGAAAGTGGCACCGTGCGTGTTTTTTCGGGTCTAACTCGGGTTCAGCTTCTTGTTGCGGTTAGGGTTATGTTTAGGGTTGTTAGGAAAGAGTGAAGACGCAGAGTCCTGTTGAGTGTGGGGTTGCGTAAAGGCTCCCCCAGGGAGTTCAGGTGTACCCAAAGGCTTCCGCTGAGAGCACTTTTTGATGGCAGAAAGTGGCACCGTACGTGTTTTTTCGGGTCTAACTCGGGTTGAGCTTCTTGTTGCGGTTAGGGTTATGTTTAGGGTTGTTAGGAAAGAGTGAAGACGCAGAGTCCTGTTGAGTGTGGGGTTGCGTAAAGGCTCCCCCAGGGAGTTCAGGTGTACCCAAAGGCTTCCGCTGAGAGCACTTTTTGATGGCAGAAAGTGGCACCGTACGT
This sequence comes from Anser brachyrhynchus, assembly GCF_964034855.1. Lineage (NCBI taxonomy): Eukaryota > Metazoa > Chordata > Aves > Anseriformes > Anatidae > Anser > Anser brachyrhynchus. The sequence continues at coordinate 11,228 of NW_027663591.1, read as the reverse complement.
GTTTTTTCGGGTCTAACTCGGGTTCAGCTTCTTGTTGCGGTTAGGGTTATGTTTAGGGTTGTTAGGAAAGAGTGAAGACGCAGAGTCCTGTTGAGTGTGGGGTTGCGTAAAGGCTCCCCCAGGGAGTTCAGGTGTACCCAAAGGCTTCCGCTGAGAGCACTTTTTGATGGCAGAAAGTGGCACCGTACGTGTTTTTTCGGGTCTAACTCGGGTTCAGCTTCTTGTTGCGGTTAGGGTTATGTTTAGGGTTGTTAGGAAAGAGTGAAGACGCAGAGTCCTGTTGAGTGTGGGGTTGCGTAAAGGCTCCCCCAGGGAGTTCAGGTGTACCCAAAGGCTTCCGCTGAGAGCACTTTTTGATGGCAGAAAGTGGCACCGTACGTGTTTTTTCGGGTCTAACTCGGGTTGAGCTTCTTGTTGCGGTTAGGGTTATGTTTAGGGTTGTTAGGAAAGAGTGAAGACGCAGAGTCCTGTTGAGTGTGGGGTTGCGTAAAGGCTCCCCCAGGGAGTTCAGGTGTACCCAAAGGCTTCCGCTGAGAGCACTTTTTGATGGCAGAAAGTGGCACCGTACGTGTTTTTTCGGGTCTAACTCGGGTTCAGCTTCTTGTTGCGGTTAGGGTTATGTTTAGGGTTGTTAGGAAAGAGTGAAGACGCAGAGTCCTGTTGAGTGTGGGGTTGCGTAAAGGCTCCCCCAGGGAGTTCAGGTGTACCCAAAGGCTTCCGCTGAGAGCACTTTTGGATGGCAGAAAGTGGCACCGTACGTGTTTTTTCGGGTCTAACTCGGGTTCAGCTTCTTGTTGCGGTTAGGGTTATGTTTAGGGTTGTTAGGAAAGAGTGAAGACGCAGAGTCCTGTTGAGTGTGGGGTTGCGTAAAGGCTCCCCCAGGGAGTTCAGGTGTACCCAAAGGCTTCCGCTGAGAGCACTTTTTGATGGCAGAAAGTGGCACCGTACGTGTTTTTTCGGGTCTAACTCGGGTTCAGCTTCTTGTTGCGGTTAGGGTTATGTTTAGGGTTGTTAGGAAAGAGTGAAGACGCAGAGTCCTGTTGAGTGCTGGGGTTGCGTAAAGGCTCCCCCAGGGAGTTCAGGTGTACCCAAAGGCTTCCGCTGAGAGCACTTTTTGATGGCAGAAAGTGGCACCGTACGTGTTTTTTCGGGTCTAACTCGGGTTCAGCTTCTTGTTGCGGTTAGGGTTATGTTTAGGGTTGTTAGGAAAGAGTGAAGACGCAGAGTCCTGTTGAGTGTGGGGTTGCGTAAAGGCTCCCCCAGGGAGTTCAGGTGTACCCAAAGGCTTCCGCTGAGAGCACTTTTTGATGGCAGAAAGTGGCACCGTACGTGTTTTTTCGGGTCTAACTCGGGTTCAGCTTCTTGTTGCGGTTAGGGTTATGTTTAGGGTTGTTAGGAAAGAGTGAAGACGCAGAGTCCTGTTGAGTGTGGGGTTGCGTAAAGGCTCCCCCAGGGAGTTCAGGTGTACCCAAAGGCTTCCGCTGAGAGCACTTTTTGATGGCAGAAAGTGGCACCGTACGTGTTTTTTCGGGTCTAACTCGGGTTCAGCTTCTTGTTGCGGTTAGGGTTATGTTTAGGGTTGTTAGGAAAGAGCGAAGACGCAGAGTCCTGTTGAGTGTGGGGTTGCGTAAAGGCTCCCCCAGGGAGTTCAGGTGTACCCAAAGGCTTCCGCTGAGAGCACTTTTGGATGGCAGAAAGTGGCACCGTACGTGTTTTTTCGGGTCTAACTCGGGTTCAGCTTCTTGTTGCGGTTAGGGTTATGTTTAGGGTTGTTAGGAAAGAGTGAAGACGCAGAGTCCTGTTGAGTGTGGGGTTGCGTAAAGGCTCCCCCAGGGAGTTCAGGTGTACCCAAAGGCTTCCGCTGAGAGCACTTTTTGATGGCAGAAAGTGGCACCGTACGTGTTTTTTCGGGTCTAACTCGGGTTCAGCTTCTTGTTGCGGTTAGGGTTATGTTTAGGGTTGTTAGGAAAGAGTGAAGACGCAGAGTCCTGTTGAGTGTGGGGTTGCGTAAAGGCTCCCCCAGGGAGTTCAGGTGTACCCAAAGGCTTCCGCTGAGAGCACTTTTTGATGGCAGAAAGTGGCACCGTACGTGTTTTTTCGGGTCTAACTCGGGTTCAGCTTCTTGTTGCGGTTAGGGTTATGTTTAGGGTTGTTAGGAAAGAGTGAAGACGCAGAGTCCTGTTGAGTGTGGGGTTGCGTAAAGGCTCCCCCAGGGAGTTCAGGTGTACCCAAAGGCTTCCGCTGAGAGCACTTTTTGATGGCAGAAAGTGGCACCGTACGTGTTTTTTCGGGTCTAACTCGGGTTCAGCTTCTTGTTGCGGTTAGGGTTATGTTTAGGGTTGTTAGGAAAGAGTGAAGACGCAGAGTCCTGTTGAGTGTGGGGTTGCGTAAAGGCTCCCCCAGGGAGTTCAGGTGTACCCAAAGGCTTCCGCTGAGAGCACTTTTTGATGGCAGAAAGTGGCACCGTACGTGTTTTTTCGGGTCTAACTCGGGTTCAGCTTCTTGTTGCGGTTAGGGTTATGTTTAGGGTTGTTAGGAAAGAGTGAAGACGCAGAGTCCTGTTGAGTGTGGGGTTGCGTAAAGGCTCCCCCAGGGAGTTCAGGTGTACCCAAAGGCTTCCGCTGAGAGCACTTTTGATGGCAGAAAGTGGCACCGTACGTGTTTTTTCGGGTCTAACTCGGGTTCAGCTTCTTGTTGCGGTTAGGGTTATGTTTAGGGTTGTTAGGAAAGAGTGAAGACGCAGAGTCCTGTTGAGTGTGGGGTTGCGTAAAGGCTCCCCCAGGGAGTTCAGGTGTACCCAAAGGCTTCCGCTGAGAGCACTTTTTGATGGCAGAAAGTGGCACCGTACGTGTTTTTTCGGGTCTAACTCGGGTTCAGCTTCTTGTTGCGGTTAGGGTTATGTTTAGGGTTGTTAGGAAAGAGCGAAGACGCAGAGTCCTGTTGAGTGTGGGGTTGCGTAAAGGCTCCCCCAGGGAGTTCAGGTGTACCCAAAGGCTTCCGCTGAGAGCACTTTTTGATGGCAGAAAGTGGCACCGTACGTGTTTTTTCGGGTCTAACTCGGGTTCAGCTTCTTGTTGCGGTTAGGGTTATGTTTAGGGTTGTTAGGAAAGAGTGAAGACGCAGAGTCCTGTTGAGTGTGGGGTTGCGTAAAGGCTCCCCCAGGGAGTTCAGGTGTACCCAAAGGCTTCCGCTGAGAGCACTTTTTGATGGCAGAAAGTGGCACCGTACGTGTTTTTTCGGGTCTAACTCGGGTTCAGCTTCTTGTTGCGGTTAGGGTTATGTTTAGGGTTGTTAGGAAAGAGTGAAGACGCAGAGTCCTGTTGAGTGTGGGGTTGCGTAAAGGCTCCCCCAGGGAGTTCAGGTGTACCCAAAGGCTTCCGCTGAGAGCACTTTTTGATGGCAGAAAGTGGCACCGTACGTGTTTTTTCGGGTCTAACTCGGGTTCAGCTTCTTGTTGCGGTTAGGGTTATGTTTAGGGTTGTTAGGAAAGAGTGAAGACGCAGAGTCCTGTTGAGTGTGGGGTTGCGTAAAGGCTCCCCCAGGGAGTTCAGGTGTACCCAAAGGCTTCCGCTGAGAGCACTTTTGATGGCAGAAAGTGGCACCGTACGTGTTTTTTCGGGTCTAACTCGGGTTCAGCTTCTTGTTGCGGTTAGGGTTATGTTTAGGGTTGTTAGGAAAGAGTGAAGACGCAGAGTCCTGTTGAGTGTGGGGTTGCGTAAAGGCTCCCCCAGGGAGTTCAGGTGTACCCAAAGGCTTCCGCTGAGAGCACTTTTTGATGGCAGAAAGTGGCACCGTACGTGTTTTTTCGGGTCTAACTCGGGTTCAGCTTCTTGTTGCGGTTAGGGTTATGTTTAGGGTTGTTAGGAAAGAGTGAAGACGCAGAGTCCTGTTGAGTGTGGGGTTGCGTAAAGGCTCCCCCAGGGAGTTCAGGTGTACCCAAAGGCTTCCGCTGAGAGCACTTTTTGATGGCAGAAAGTGGCACCGTACGTGTTTTTTCGGGTCTAACTCGGGTTCAGCTTCTTGTTGCGGTTAGGGTTATGTTTAGGGTTGTTAGGAAAGAGTGAAGACGCAGAGTCCTGTTGAGTGTGGGGTTGCGTAAAGGCTCCCCCAGGGAGTTCAGGTGTACCCAAAGGCTTCCGCTGAGAGCACTTTTTGATGGCAGAAAGTGGCACCGTACGTGTTTTTTCGGGTCTAACTCGGGTTCAGCTTCTTGTTGCGGTTAGGGTTATGTTTAGGGTTGTTAGGAAAGAGTGAAGACGCAGAGTCCTGTTGAGTGTGGGGTTGCGTAAAGGCTCCCCCAGGGAGTTCAGGTGTACCCAAAGGCTTCCGCTGAGAGCACTTTTTGATGGCAGAAAGTGGCACCGTACGTGTTTTTTCGGGTCTAACTCGGGTTCAGCTTCTTGTTGCGGTTAGGGTTATGTTTAGGGTTGTTAGGAAAGAGTGAAGACGCAGAGTCCTGTTGAGTGTGGGGTTGCGTAAAGGCTCCCCCAGGGAGTTCAGGTGTACCCAAAGGCTTCCGCTGAGAGCACTTTTTGATGGCAGAAAGTGGCACCGTACGTGTTTTTTCGGGTCTAACTCGGGTTCAGCTTCTTGTTGCGGTTAGGGTTATGTTTAGGGTTGTTAGGAAAGAGTGAAGACGCAGAGTCCTGTTGAGTGTGGGGTTGCGTAAAGGCTCCCCCAGGGAGTTCAGGTGTACCCAAAGGCTTCCGCTGAGAGCACTTTTTGATGGCAGAAAGTGGCACCGTACGTGTTTTTTCGGGTCTAACTCGGGTTCAGCTTCTTGTTGCGGTTAGGGTTATGTTTAGGGTTGTTAGGAAAGAGTGAAGACGCAGAGTCCTGTTGAGTGTGGGGTTGCGTAAAGGCTCCCCCAGGGAGTTCAGGTGTACCCAAAGGCTTCCGCTGAGAGCACTTTTTGATGGCAGAAAGTGGCACCGTACGTGTTTTTTCGGGTCTAACTCGGGTTCAGCTTCTTGTTGCGGTTAGGGTTATGTTTAGGGTTGTTAGGAAAGAGTGAAGACGCAGAGTCCTGTTGAGTGTGGGGTTGCGTAAAGGCTCCCCCAGGGAGTTCAGGTGTACCCAAAGGCTTCCGCTGAGAGCACTTTTTGATGGCAGAAAGTGGCACCGTACGTGTTTTTTCGGGTCTAACTCGGGTTCAGCTTCTTGTTGCGGTTAGGGTTATGTTTAGGGTTGTTAGGAAAGAGTGAAGACGCAGAGTCCTGTTGAGTGTGGGGTTGCGTAAAGGCTCCCCCAGGGAGTTCAGGTGTACCCAAAGGCTTCCGCTGAGAGCACTTTTTGATGGCAGAAAGTGGCACCGTACGTGTTTTTTCGGGTCTAACTCGGGTTCAGCTTCTTGTTGCGGTTAGGGTTATGTTTAGGGTTGTTAGGAAAGAGTGAAGACGCAGAGTCCTGTTGAGTGTGGGGTTGCGTAAAGGCTCCCCAGGGAGTTCAGGTGTACCCAAAGGCTTCCGCTGAGAGCACTTTTTGATGGCAGAAAGTGGCACCGTACGTGTTTTTTCGGGTCTAACTCGGGTTCAGCTTCTTGTTGCGGTTAGGGTTATGTTTAGGGTTGTTAGGAAAGAGTGAAGACGCAGAGTCCTGTTGAGTGTGGGGTTGCGTAAAGGCTCCCCCAGGGAGTTCAGGTGTACCCAAAGGCTTCCGCTGAGAGCACTTTTTGATGGCAGAAAGTGGCACCGTACGTGTTTTTTCGGGTCTAACTCGGGTTCAGCTTCTTGTTGCGGTTAGGGTTATGTTTAGGGTTGTTAGGAAAGAGTGAAGACGCAGAGTCCTGTTGAGTGTGGGGTTGCGTAAAGGCTCCCCCAGGGAGTTCAGGTGTACCCAAAGGCTTCCGCTGAGAGCACTTTTTGATGGCAGAAAGTGGCACCGTACGTGTTTTTTCGGGTCTAACTCGGGTTCAGCTTCTTGTTGCGGTTAGGGTTATGTTTAGGGTTGTTAGGAAAGAGTGAAGACGCAGAGTCCTGTTGAGTGTGGGGTTGCGTAAAGGCTCCCCCAGGGAGTTCAGGTGTACCCAAAGGCTTCCGCTGAGAGCACTTTTTGATGGCAGAAAGTGGCACCGTACGTGTTTTTTCGGGTCTAACTCGGGTTCAGCTTCTTGTTGCGGTTAGGGTTATGTTTAGGGTTGTTAGGAAAGAGTGAAGACGCAGAGTCCTGTTGAGTGTGGGGTTGCGTAAAGGCTCCCCCAGGGAGTTCAGGTGTACCCAAAGGCTTCCGCTGAGAGCACTTTTTGATGGCAGAAAGTGGCACCGTACGTGTTTTTTCGGGTCTAACTCGGGTTCAGCTTCTTGTTGCGGTTAGGGTTATGTTTAGGGTTGTTAGGAAAGAGTGAAGACGCAGAGTCCTGTTGAGTGTGGGGTTGCGTAAAGGCTCCCCCAGGGAGTTCAGGTGTACCCAAAGGCTTCCGCTGAGAGCACTTTTTGATGGCAGAAAGTGGCACCGTACGTGTTTTTTCGGGTCTAACTCGGGTTCAGCTTCTTGTTGCGGTTAGGGTTATGTTTAGGGTTGTTAGGAAAGAGTGAAGACGCAGAGTCCTGTTGAGTGTGGGGTTGCGTAAAGGCTCCCCCAGGGAGTTCAGGTGTACCCAAAGGCTTCCGCTGAGAGCACTTTTTGATGGCAGAAAGTGGCACCGTACGTGTTTTTTCGGGTCTAACTCGGGTTCAGCTTCTTGTTGCGGTTAGGGTTATGTTTAGGGTTGTTAGGAAAGAGTGAAGACGCAGAGTCCTGTTGAGTGTGGGGTTGCGTAAAGGCTCCCCCAGGGAGTTCAGGTGTACCCAAAGGCTTCCGCTGAGAGCACTTTTTGATGGCAGAAAGTGGCACCGTACGTGTTTTTTCGGGTCTAACTCGGGTTCAGCTTCTTGTTGCGGTTAGGGTTATGTTTAGGGTTGTTAGGAAAGAGTGAAGACGCAGAGTCCTGTTGAGTGTGGGGTTGCGTAAAGGCTCCCCCAGGGAGTTCAGGTGTACCCAAAGGCTTCCGCTGAGAGCACTTTTTGATGGCAGAAAGTGGCACCGTACGTGTTTTTTCGGGTCTAACTCGGGTTCAGCTTCTTGTTGCGGTTAGGGTTATGTTTAGGGTTGTTAGGAAAGAGTGAAGACGCAGAGTCCTGTTGAGTGTGGGGTTGCGTAAAGGCTCCCCCAGGGAGTTCAGGTGTACCCAAAGGCTTCCGCTGAGAGCACTTTTTGATGGCAGAAAGTGGCACCGTACGTGTTTTTTCGGGTCTAACTCGGGTTCAGCTTCTTGTTGCGGTTAGGGTTATGTTTAGGGTTGTTAGGAAAGAGTGAAGACGCAGAGTCCTGTTGAGTGTGGGGTTGCGTAAAGGCTCCCCCAGGGAGTTCAGGTGTACCCAAAGGCTTCCGCTGAGAGCACTTTTTGATGGCAGAAAGTGGCACCGTACGTGTTTTTTCGGGTCTAACTCGGGTTCAGCTTCTTGTTGCGGTTAGGGTTATGTTTAGGGTTGTTAGGAAAGAGTGAAGACGCAGAGTCCTGTTGAGTGTGGGGTTGCGTAAAGGCTCCCCCAGGGAGTTCAGGTGTACCCAAAGGCTTCCGCTGAGAGCACTTTTTGATGGCAGAAAGTGGCACCGTACGTGTTTTTTCGGGTCTAACTCGGGTTCAGCTTCTTGTTGCGGTTAGGGTTATGTTTAGGGTTGTTAGGAAAGAGTGAAGACGCAGAGTCCTGTTGAGTGTGGGGTTGCGTAAAGGCTCCCCCAGGGAGTTCAGGTGTACCCAAAGGCTTCCGCTGAGAGCACTTTTTGATGGCAGAAAGTGGCACCGTACGTGTTTTTTCGGGTCTAACTCGGGTTCAGCTTCTTGTTGCGGTTAGGGTTATGTTTAGGGTTGTTAGGAAAGAGTGAAGACGCAGAGTCCTGTTGAGTGTGGGGTTGCGTAAAGGCTCCCCCAGGGAGTTCAGGTGTACCCAAAGGCTTCCGCTGAGAGCACTTTTTGATGGCAGAAAGTGGCACCGTACGTGTTTTTTCGGGTCTAACTCGGGTTCAGCTTCTTGTTGCGGTTAGGGTTATGTTTAGGGTTGTTAGGAAAGAGTGAAGACGCAGAGTCCTGTTGAGTGTGGGGTTGCGTAAAGGCTCCCCCAGGGAGTTCAGGTGTACCCAAAGGCTTCCGCTGAGAGCACTTTTTGATGGCAGAAAGTGGCACCGTACGTGTTTTTTCGGGTCTAACTCGGGTTCAGCTTCTTGTTGCGGTTAGGGTTATGTTTAGGGTTGTTAGGAAAGAGTGAAGACGCAGAGTCCTGTTGAGTGTGGGGTTGCGTAAAGGCTCCCCCAGGGAGTTCAGGTGTACCCAAAGGCTTCCGCTGAGAGCACTTTTTGATGGCAGAAAGTGGCACCGTACGTGTTTTTTCGGGTCTAACTCGGGTTCGAGCTTCTTGTTGCGGTTAGGGTTATGTTTAGGGTTGTTAGGAAAGAGTGAAGACGCAGAGTCCTGTTGAGTGTGGGGTTGCGTAAAGGCTCCCCAGGGAGTTCAGGTGTACCCAAAGGCTTCCGCTGAGAGCACTTTTTGATGGCAGAAAGTGGCACCGTACGTGTTTTTTCGGGTCTAACTCGGGTTCAGCTTCTTGTTGCGGTTAGGGTTATGTTTAGGGTTGTTAGGAAAGAGTGAAGACGCAGAGTCCTGTTGAGTGTGGGGTTGCGTAAAGGCTCCCCCAGGGAGTTCAGGTGTACCCAAAGGCTTCCGCTGAGAGCACTTTTTGATGGCAGAAAGTGGCACCGTACGTGTTTTTTCGGGTCTAACTCGGGTTCAGCTTCTTGTTGCGGTTAGGGTTATGTTTAGGGTTGTTAGGAAAGAGTGAAGACGCAGAGTCCTGTTGAGTGTGGGGTTGCGTAAAGGCTCCCCCAGGGAGTTCAGGTGTACCCAAAGGCTTCCGCTGAGAGCACTTTTTGATGGCAGAAAGTGGCACCGTACGTGTTTTTTCGGGTCTAACTCGGGTTCAGCTTCTTGTTGCGGTTAGGGTTATGTTTAGGGTTGTTAGGAAAGAGTGAAGACGCAGAGTCCTGTTGAGTGTGGGGTTGCGTAAAGGCTCCCCCAGGGAGTTCAGGTGTACCCAAAGGCTTCCGCTGAGAGCACTTTTTGATGGCAGAAAGTGGCACCGTACGTGTTTTTTCGGGTCTAACTCGGGTTCAGCTTCTTGTTGCGGTTAGGGTTATGTTTAGGGTTGTTAGGAAAGAGTGAAGACGCAGAGTCCTGTTGAGTGTGGGGTTGCGTAAAGGCTCCCCCAGGGAGTTCAGGTGTACCCAAAGGCTTCCGCTGAGAGCACTTTTTGATGGCAGAAAGTGGCACCGTACGTGTTTTTTCGGGTCTAACTCGGGTTCAGCTTCTTGTTGCGGTTAGGGTTATGTTTAGGGTTGTTAGGAAAGAGTGAAGACGCAGAGTCCTGTTGAGTGTGGGGTTGCGTAAAGGCTCCCCCAGGGAGTTCAGGTGTACCCAAAGGCTTCCGCTGAGAGCACTTTTTGATGGCAGAAAGTGGCACCGTACGTGTTTTTTCGGGTCTAACTCGGGTTCAGCTTCTTGTTGCGGTTAGGGTTATGTTTAGGGTTGTTAGGAAAGAGTGAAGACGCAGAGTCCTGTTGAGTGTGGGGTTGCGTAAAGGCTCCCCCAGGGAGTTCAGGTGTACCCAAAGGCTTCCGCTGAGAGCACTTTTTGATGGCAGAAAGTGGCACCGTACGTGTTTTTTCGGGTCTAACTCGGGTTCAGCTTCTTGTTGCGGTTAGGGTTATGTTTAGGGTTGTTAGGAAAGAGTGAAGACGCAGAGTCCTGTTGAGTGTGGGGTTGCGTAAAGGCTCCCCCAGGGAGTTCAGGTGTACCCAAAGGCTTCCGCTGAGAGCACTTTTTGATGGCAGAAAGTGGCACCGTACGTGTTTTTTCGGGTCTAACTCGGGTTCAGCTTCTTGTTGCGGTTAGGGTTATGTTTAGGGTTGTTAGGAAAGAGTGAAGACGCAGAGTCCTGTTGAGTGTGGGGTTGCGTAAAGGCTCCCCCAGGGAGTTCAGGTGTACCCAAAGGCTTCCGCTGAGAGCACTTTTTGATGGCAGAAAGTGGCACCGTACGTGTTTTTTCGGGTCTAACTCGGGTTCAGCTTCTTGTTGCGGTTAGGGTTATGTTTAGGGTTGTTAGGAAAGAGTGAAGACGCAGAGTCCTGTTGAGTGTGGGGTTGCGTAAAGGCTCCCCCAGGGAGTTCAGGTGTACCCAAAGGCTTCCGCTGAGAGCACTTTTTGATGGCAGAAAGTGGCACCGTACGTGTTTTTTCGGGTCTAACTCGGGTTCAGCTTCTTGTTGCGGTTAGGGTTATGTTTAGGGTTGTTAGGAAAGAGTGAAGACGCAGAGTCCTGTTGAGTGTGGGGTTGCGTAAAGGCTCCCCCAGGGAGTTCAGGTGTACCCAAAGGCTTCCGCTGAGAGCACTTTTTGATGGCAGAAAGTGGCACCGTACGTGTTTTTTCGGGTCTAACTCGGGTTCAGCTTCTTGTTGCGGTTAGGGTTATGTTTAGGGTTGTTAGGAAAGAGTGAAGACGCAGAGTCCTGTTGAGTGTGGGGTTGCGTAAAGGCTCCCCCAGGGAGTTCAGGTGTACCCAAAGGCTTCCGCTGAGAGCACTTTTTGATGGCAGAAAGTGGCACCGTACGTGTTTTTTCGGGTCTAACTCGGGTTCAGCTTCTTGTTGCGGTTAGGGTTATGTTTAGGGTTGTTAGGAAAGAGTGAAGACGCAGAGTCCTGTTGAGTGTGGGGTTGCGTAAAGGCTCCCCCAGGGAGTTCAGGTGTACCCAAAGGCTTCCGCTGAGAGCACTTTTTGATGGCAGAAAGTGGCACCGTACGTGTTTTTTCGGGTCTAACTCGGGTTCAGCTTCTTGTTGCGGTTAGGGTTATGTTTAGGGTTGTTAGGAAAGAGTGAAGACGCAGAGTCCTGTTGAGTGTGGGGTTGCGTAAAGGCTCCCCCAGGGAGTTCAGGTGTACCCAAAGGCTTCCGCTGAGAGCACTTTTTGATGGCAGAAAGTGGCACCGTACGTGTTTTTTCGGGTCTAACTCGGGTTCAGCTTCTTGTTGCGGTTAGGGTTATGTTTAGGGTTGTTAGGAAAGAGTGAAGATCGCAGAGTCCTGTTGAGTGTGGGGTTGCGTAAAGGCTCCCCCAGGGAGTTCAGGTGTACCCAAAGGCTTCCGCTGAGAGCACTTTTTGATGGCAGAAAGTGGCACCGTACGTGTTTTTTCGGGTCTAACTC
>NW_027663592.1:0-1000 GCF_964034855.1 Anser brachyrhynchus | reverse complement strand
TCATGGCTGTAAATCTTTTCATTGCATAAAGAATGAAAAATCTGGAGTTGGTATTACAGTTGCAACTTCACCAGCACTGAAAAGTAATGTCAGTTCTCTCAATCTGTTGACACCTTCTTGCTAATTCAGTTTAGCAGGCAGTTAGGCTTTATTGATGGAAGACCATTCTGTTGGCTAAAGTTTAAAAGGACCCTCGGTTCCTTTTCTGATAAGCTGGCCCTCACCTGTCTGTTACCAACTTGTACTGATGCCAGCAGATGCTCTGAGGAGCATAATTTGACATTTTCTTTGCTGAACTTCACAAGGTTTCTGTTGACCCATTCATCCAACTCTTTCAGGTTCCTCTGAATGACAACCCTGCTCTCCATCACTTCAGCCATCTTCAATATTGGGTCTGTTTACAGATGCGGTGAAGATGCATTTTATCACATATCCCAAATTGTTGATGAAGACATTAAATATTGTCAGTTCTAGTACTGACCCAGGCATGGTACTCATAGCTTACTTACAGTTAGACTTCAAATGCTTGATTTTTGAATTCAGTGGTTGAAGAGTAGTCCTGTCAGTTTTTCATCCATCTTGCAGGATACCTATCTGATTCATATTTCCTCAGTTTTGCTACCACTTAGCTGTGTCAAAACCTTGTTAATATTAAGATAAAAGACATCCTCTACTTCCCTTAATCAGTCATTTTTATCGTAGAAAGAATTCAGGATTGTCAAGCAGGATTTCTCCTTGCTAATTCCTTTCTGACTATTCCCTGTTGCCTTCATGTATCTGGAAATACCTTACATGTGATCTGTTGAATGAGATGGCTTAAAAAATATGAAAAGAAAACTCACAATAGATAAAGTTGCAGACTATGGTCCTGATGTAGGTAGAATTACCAGGTTGTTTAAGATGGTTATCAGAGAAAACAGTAAATCATTTTATGTTGGTATAAATGAAGACACAATGTTAGTGTTGACCTGGCCTGACAACCTCCATAACTAGTTGACTC
>NW_027663594.1:0-57546 GCF_964034855.1 Anser brachyrhynchus | reverse complement strand
CAGAGGCAGGGGCGGGGCCTCGGGGGTGGGGGCGGGGCCAGAGGCAGGGGGCGGGGCCTCGGGGGTGGGGGCGGGGCCTGAGGGTGGGGGTGGGGCCTGAGGGTGGGGGCGGGGCCTCCCGGTCTGACCCCGCCCCCTCGTGCAGGGACCCTGTCCAGCATCCCACGGCCCTGACGCGCTGGACGGAGGAGTGCAAGGTGCTGGACGCCGAGAGCATGCACGACTGCGTCTCGGGTGAGTGGGGCCCGGCGAGACCCCCCCCAGATCGATGGCCCCCCACCCCATAAATCCCCCCCACCCCATAAATCCCCCCCCTACTCCCCCCACCCCATAAATCCCCCCCCATTCCCCCCCCACCCCATAAATCCCCCCCACATTCCCCCATCCCCCCCACCCCATAAATCCCGCCCCATAAATCCCGCCCCATTCCCCCCCATTCCCCCCCACCCCCATAAATCCCCCCCCCATTCCCCCCACCCCATAAATCACCCCCCAAAAATCACCCCCCCAATTCCCCCACCCCATAAATCCCCCACATTCCCCCCATCCCATAAATCCCCCCTACCCCATAATCTCCCCCTCCATTCCCCCCACCCCATAAATCTCCCCCACCCCATAATTCCCCCCCCCCATTTCCCCCCCACCCCATAATTCCCCCCCCATCCCCTAAATCTCCCCCCTACTCTCCCCCCGCCCCCTAAATGCCCCCCCACCCCTAAACGCCCCCCCCCACCCCCACACCCCTTTCCCCCCTAACACAGCGGGCAGTGGCAGGTCCCCGAGCCCAGCCCCCGACCTTTTGAGCCCCCCCCCGACCTTTTGAGGCCCCCCCCAACCTTTTAACCCCCCCCCCAGTGGTGAAGGTGCCCATCCTGGCCGGCTGGAGGCGCTGCGGGACGAGGAGCTGGACGAGCGGCGCGAGAAGCGGCGGCGGCAGGCGGCCGAGGACGAGGCCAAGGGCACCGAGCGGGGCCCCGAGGACAAGGAGGCACGGAGGCGGGCGCCCAGGTCCGTTTTCCTGGGGGGGGGGCCACATAAAAATCCCCTAAACCCCCCCAAAAACACCCCCCCCCCCTCCTTGCGGCACTAACCCTCCGTTATCCCCCAGGGCGCAGCGCCCAAAGCCGCCAACAGCTCCGCCGACGCCCCCCCGGCAGGTAAACGCCCCCAGGACGTCCCCAAATCCCCCCCCCCCCAAAAAAAAAAAACCGTCCCCCCCCACGTGAAACGTGGCGCCCCGCGGGTTGAGGTAGTAGATTGTATAGTTGGAGGCTCACACGCCCGTCTCGGAGATAACTATACAGTCTACTGTCTTCCTCGCGGGGCGCGCGGCCGCCGCCGGACCCCCCCCTTTTTGTCCCTAAAACCCCCCCAAAAATTTGGGGGGTCACCGATCCCGTCGTGGGGTTTGGGGGGGGGCTTCGCCGCCGCCGCCCCCCCCCCCCGCGGCGCACCCGGCGCCCGCCACCCAGGTGAGGGCTGGGTTGCGTTGGTTTATTTATTATTTATTATTTATTTGGGGGGGGGGGGTTATAGGGAGGGGGGGGTGTTTGGGGTGCTGGGGGGGGGGGATTTTGGGGCGGGGGGGGGGGCGCTGCTGGCCCTGTGGGGGTGAGGTAGTCGGTTGTATTGTTGGGGGGCCGGGATGGGAGCCCCGCGATCGAGGTAACGATGCAGCCGACTACTTTCCCCCGGGGGACCCCTCGCGGCGGGGCCCTACGGGGTGTGGGGGGGTGTTATTTTTTTTGGGGGGGGGTGGGGGGGCACCCATGGGTGCTGCCAGCGCTGACCCTCCCCCCCTTTTAACCCCTCCAGAAGCGGCGGGAGAGCCCCCCCCCGCCCGGCCCCCACCGCACCCTGGTGATGCTGGAACCGGCCCCCGCCGCCCCCGAGCCCCCCCCCGAAGCCCCCGGCCGCCCCCCCCAGCCCCCCGAGCAAGAAGAGGGGGGGCCGGGGCGGCCCCCCCCGGACGCCGAAGCCACCCAGATGGAGCTGTCGCCCGCTCCCACCATCAGTGAGTGCCATTTTTGGGGGGTTCCCGGCATTAATTCGGGGCTAGGGGTGCTCTTTTTAAGGTGGGGGTCCTTAATTTTTTTTCTGGGGGGGGGTCTTCACCACTGTGTGTCGTCCCCCCCCCGCAGCCTCGCTGTCCCCGGAGCGAGCGGAGGACTCGGACGCGCTGACGGCAGTGAGCAGCGCCCTCGAGGGCTCCCCCATGGACACCTCCAGCCTGGCCTCCTGCACCTTGGAGGAGGCCGGGGGCGGCGAGGCCGGGGGGGCCCCCCCGCCCCCCCAAGGCCCCCCCGGCACCCCCCAGGGCCCCCCGCCCGCCCCCCCGGGCCCCCCCGACGCCTCCCACCCCACCGATGACAGGTGAGAGCCCTCGACCCCGTAACACCCCCCCCACCCCATAACATCCCCGTCGCATCCTCCGTACCCTTTTTTTTGGGGGGGGGGCAAGGACACAGCCAAATTTTGGGGTGTCCCCCTGCCCCCCCCCCAAATTAGCTCGCCCCCCGCCTCGTCCTCGGAGAGCTCGTCCACCCGGGACTCGGCCGTCGCCATCTCGGGCGCCGACTCGCGGGGGATCCTGGAGGAGCCGCTGCCCTCCACCAGCAGCGAGGAGGAGGATCCGCTCGCAGGTGGGTGCCACGGCCCCAAACGTGGCCCCAAACGCCCCCGCAATATCCCCCAAATGTCCCCGCAATATCCCCCAAACGCCCCCGCAATATCCCCCAAATGTCCCCGCAATATCCCCCAAACGCCCCCGCAATATCCCCCAAATGTCCCCGCAATATCCCCCAAACGCCCCCACAATATCCCCCAAATGCCCCCACAATATCCCCCAAACGTCCCCACAATATCCCCCAAATATCCCCCAAATCCTTAAATATCCCCCCAATGTCCCCCCCCGTCCCCCAAACGTCCCCCAAATGTCCTAACGCCTGTGCCCCTTATGGGGTACACGTCCCTGTGTCCCCAGGTCCCTCCCCATGTCCCCCTGTCCCATAAGGGATCCCTGTCCCCGTGTCACCTATGGGGTACGCGTCCCCGTGTCCCCAAGGTCCCTCCCCACATCCCATAGGGGATCCGTGTCCCCATGTCCCCTATAGGGTTCACGTCCCAATGTCCCCCAGTCCCTCCCCGTGTCCATTATGGGGTACACGTCCCTATGTCCCTCTCCATCTCCCCGTGTCCCCTATGGGGTACACATCCCCATGTCCCATAGGGGATCCATGTCGCCATGTCCCCTGTAGGGTTCGTGTCCCCAAGTCCCTCCCCGTGTCCCCATGTCCATTATGGGGTACACGTCCCCATTTCCCTCCCCATGTCCCCTATGGGGTACACGTCCCCGTGTCCCTAAGTTCTTCCCCATGTCCCTACATCCCATAGGGGATCCATGTCCCCATGTCCCCTATAGGGTTCGTGTCCCCAAGTCCCTCCCCGTGTCCCCATGTCCATTATGGGGTACACGTCCCCGTGTCCCTCCCCATGTCCCATATGGGGTACACGTCCCCCTGTCCCTCCCCATGTCCCCTATGGGGTACATGTCCCCGTGTCCCCAAGTCCTTCCCCATGTCCCATAGAGGATCCATGTCCCCATGTCCCCTATAGGGTTCGTGTCCCCAAGTCCCTCCCCGTGTCCCCTGTTGGGCACCCATCCCCGTGTCCCCAAGTCCCTCCCTGTATCCCCCACATCCCATAGCGGTGTCCCTATGTCCCCAAGGGCTTCCCCCCCTCCCCAGCACCACGGGGGGGGGGAAGTCCCCACCCCCACGTGACCCCATTGTGGGGGGGTCCCCACCGTGTCCCCCCCGTGTCCCCCCCCGCAGGGATCAGCCTCCCCGAGGGCGTGGACCCCTCGTTCCTGGCGGCGCTGCCGGACGACATCCGCCGGGAGGTGCTGCAGAACCAGCTGGGGATCCGCCCTCCCGCCCGGGCCCCGCCCACCCCTAGCCCCGCCCCCCCGGTGGTGGCCAATCCCGGCCTCACCGAGGTCAGCCCCGAGTTCCTGGCCGCCCTGCCCCCGGCCATCCAGGAGGAGGTGGGTGGGGCCTGGGGGGAGGGGGCGGGGCCTCAATGGGCGGGGCCTCAATGGGCGGGGCCTCAATGGGCGGGGCCTCAATGGGCGGGGCCTCAATGGGAGGGGCCTCAATGGGAGGGGCCTCAATGGGAGGGGCCTCAATGGGAGGGGCCTCAATGGGAGGGGCCTCAATGGGAGGGGCCTCAATGGGAGGGGCCTCAATGGGAGGGGCCTCAATGGGAGGGGCCTCAATGGGAGGGGCCTCAATGGGAGGGGCCTCAATGGGAGGGGCCTCAATGGGAGGGGCCTCAATGGGAGGGGCCTCAATGGGAGGGGCCTCAATGGGAGGGGCCTCAATGGGAGGGGCCTCAATGGGAGGGGCCTCAATGGGAGGGGCCTCAATGGGAGGGGCCTCAATGGGAGGGGCCTCAATGGGAGGGGCCTCAATGGGAGGGGCCTCAATGGGAGGGGCCTCAATGGGAGGGGCCTCAATGGGAGGGGCCTCAATGGGAGGGGCCTCAATGGGAGGGGCCTCAATGGGAGGGGCCTCAATGGGAGGGGCCTCAATGGGAGGGGCCTCAATGGGAGGGGCCTCAATGGGAGGGGCCTCAATGGGAGGGGCCTCAATGGGAGGGGCCTCAATGGGAGGGGCCTCAATGGGAGGGGCCTCAATGGGAGGGGCCTCAATGGGAGGGGCCTCAATGGGAGGGGCCTCAATGGGAGGGGCCTCAATGGGAGGGGCCTCAATGGGAGGGGCCTCAATGGGAGGGGCCTCAATGGGAGGGGCCTCAATGGGAGGGGCCTCAATGGGAGGGGCTTTGGGCAGGGGTGGGGCTTAAGCTGTGGGTTATTGCAGTGGGGGTGGAGCCTAAGAAAGTGGGCGTGGCTTGGTGTGTTGGGTGATGGGCGGGGCTTGTGGAGTAGGCGGGGCTTGTGGAGGGGTGGGGGGTAACCTGTGGGTTGTAGGGGTGTGGTCTGTGATTGGGTGGGGCCTAAAAGTGGGCGGAGTTTAATGGGTTAGGTGTTTGGGGGCGGGGCTTACGGAGTGGGCGGGGCCAAATAGGGGTGTGGTGTGTTTGGGGGCGGGGCCTGGGGAGGGGGTGGGGCTAAAAGGCTGCATTAGGCTGTAGGAGGGTGGGGTGTTCTTGGGGGCGGGGCCAAATCAGGGGGGCGGGGCTAAAGTGGGTGTGGTTAAAGTGGGTGTGGTCAGCACCCTTGGGGTGGAGTCTGTCTGGGGGCGGGGCCTGGCTGGGACACTTGGTATTGGGTGGGGTGCTGAGGGGGGCGGGGCCTCTGTATTGGGAGGCGTGGTTTATCAGTGGGCGTGGTTTGTCTGAAATGGGTGTGGCCTGGCAGGGGGCGGGGCTTGCTGCCCATTGTGGGGGGTTAACCCCTTCATTCCCAGAGCCTGTAACAGGATGGGGGGCGTTACATGGGGTGGGGGGTGTGGTTTATCGGGGGTGTGGCTCGTGTGGGCGTGGCCTCCGTGGGCGTGGCTAACCCGGCGGGCGTGGCAGGTGCTGGCGCAGCAGCGGGCGGAGCAGCAGCGGCGGGAGCTGGCGCAGGCGACGAGCTCGGACGCCCCCATGGACCCGGTGACCTTCATCCAGACGCTGCCCTCGGAGCTGCGGCGCTCGGTGCTGGAGGACATGGAGGACAGCGTGCTGGCCGTCATGCCGCCCGACATCGCCGCCGAGGCCCAGGCCCTGCGGCGCGAGCAGGAGGCCCGCCAGCGGCAGCTCATGCACGAGCGCCTCTTTGGCCACTCCAGCACCTCCGCGCTCTCCGCCATCCTCCGCAGCCCCGGTGAGGAGCGCGGCGCGGCCTCGACCCGTCCCGGCCTCCTCCCTTCCATCTCGGCCTCCTCCCCTCCATCCCGGCCTCCGTCCTGGCCTCCTCCCTTCCATCCCGGCCTCCTCCCGTCTCCCATCCTTGCCCTGTCCTCGTCCTGACCTCCCAAGGCCATGCAACGTCCCTTGGCCTCTCCCGGCCTCCCCCACCGTCTCCCAACAGCCTTCGTCTTCTCGTGACGCCTTCCTCCCTCTCACGATGTTCCCCGGCCTCCTCTGGCCCCCCAAATGCCTTCCCGCCGTCCTCCGTCTCCTCGTGGCAGCCTTGATGTTCTTCTAGCCCCTGTCGCTCACTCCTGGTGCTCCTCATCCTCTCCTGACGTCCCTCCATCCTCTCCTAGCACCCCAAATCCTCTCCTGACATCCTCCGTTCCCTCTCAGCACCCCAAATCTTCTCCTGACATCTCTCCATCCTCTCCTAACACCCCAAATCCTCTCCTGACGTCCTCCGTTCCCTCTCGGCCCCCCAAATCCTCTCCTGACGTCCCTCCATCCTCTCCTAGCACCCTAAATCCTCTCCTGACATCCTCTGTTCCCTCTTGGCACCCCAAATCCTTTCCTGACATCTTTTGTTCCCTCTCAGCACCCCAAATCCTCTCCTGACATCCTCCGTTCTCTCCTGACACCCCAATTCTCTTTTTCTCATCCCTTCTCCTCTCCCGACACCCCCGTATTTCCTCTCCCACCCCCCCCCCAAGCCCCTCGGACCCCGAAACCCCGCGCCCCCAGACGCTGTACCCCCCCGACCCCGCGCCCCCGTAACGCCGCTGTCTCCGCAGCCTTCACCAGCCGGCTGAGCGGGAACCGGGGGGTGCAGTACACCCGCCTGGCCGTGCAGCGGGGCGGCACCTTCCACATGGGGGGCAGCAGCAGCCACAGCAGGTACGTGCACGGGGGGGGAACCCAGCCCCACGGGGAGTTCGGGGGGGGGCCCCCGCAAGGTTTGGGAGAGCCTCGCGAGGTTCTGGGGAGCCCCACGAGCGTCGGGGGAGCTCAGCGAGGTTCTGGGGAGCTCCTCGAGGTCCTTTGGAGCCCCACAGGGTTCTGGGGAGCCCCACGAGCATCTGGGGAGTTCCCCAAGGTCCTTTGGAGCTCCCTAAGCTTCTGGGGGGCCCCACAAGTATTTAGGGAGCCCCCCGAGCTCCCGAGGAACCTCCTGAGCAGCTGGGGAGCCCCACGACGTGCTGGGGGGAGGCGACCAAAACTTTTGGGGGATTTTCCCAAGCTTTTGGGGGAGCAGCATGAGCTTTTGGGGATCTTCCCAAGCTTTTGGGGGAGCAACACGAGCTTTTGGGGGAGCAACACGAGCTTTTGGGGATCTTCCGAAGCTTCTGGGGGAGCAACACGAGCTTTTGGGGGAGCAGCATGAGCTTTTGGGGATCTTCCTAAGCTTTTGGGGAGCAACACGAGCTTTTGGGGAGCAACACGAGGTTTTGGGGCGCTCCCCCCACCGATTTCTCCCCCCCGCAGACCCTCGGGGAGCAGCGTGGACAGCCTCCTTCGCCTCCGGGGCCGGCTGCTGCTGGACCACGAAGCCCTCTCGTGCCTCCTGGTGCTGCTCTTCGTGGACGAGCCCAAGCTGAACACCAGCCGGCTCCACCGCGTCCTCCGCAACCTCTGCTACCACGCGCCCACCCGGGGCTGGGTGGTGCGCAGCCTCCTCTCCATCCTCCAGCGCAGCAGCGAGAGCGAGCTCTGCCTCGAAGCCCCCCGCGCCCCCCCGGCCCCCGAAGAACAACGGCCTCAGCGACGTGCCGGAGCCCGAACCGGCGCGACCGAGCCTCGAGCCCTCGATTTATTGCACCGGGTCGAAGCTCGAAGCTCCGGGCAGCTCTCCTGGCTTTCCGTGTCCATGGACGCCGCCCTCGGGTGCCGAACCAACATCTTCCAGATCCAGCGGGCTCCCGGGAGGAAGCACACGGAGAAGCACGCCGCCGCCGCCGGCTCCGCCGTCCACATCCACCCCCAGGCCGCCCCCGTCGTCTGCCGCCACGTCCTCGACACCCTCATCCAGCTGGCCAAGGTGAGCTGGGGGGATTTGGGGTGCTCTGGAGGACGTCTTGGGGGTGTTTGGGTGCTTATTCATAGAGCTCAGGGGGTCTCGGGGTGCTCTGGAGGACCTCGGGGTGCTCTGGAGCACGTCTTGGGGACGTTTGGGTGCTCCTGATTGGAACTCGGGGGCTTTCGGGTGCTTTGGAGCATATTGGGGTTCTCTGGAGCATGTCTTGGGAGTGTTCGGGTGCTCCTCGTTGGACCTTGGGGGGGATTCGGGGTGCTCTGGAGGACCTTGGGGTGCTCCAGAGCATGTCCTGGGGGTGTTTGGGTGCTTATTCTTAGAGCTCAGGGGGTCTTGGGGTGCTCTGGAGGACCTCGGGGTGCTCTGGAGGATGTCTTGGGGGTGTTTGGGTGCCCCCGATTGGAACTCGGGGGCTTTCGGGTGCTTTGGAGCATATTGGGGTTCTCTGGAGCATGTCTTGGGAGTGTTCGGGTGGACCTTGGGGGGAATTGGGGTGCTCTGGAATACCTTGGGGTGCTCTGGAGCATGTCTTGGGGGCGTTAGGGTGCTCCTTGTTGGAGCGTTGGGGGATTCGGGGTGCTCTGGAGGACCTTGGGGTGCTCTAGAACATGTCTTGGGGGTGTTTGTGTGCTTATTCTTGGAGCTTAGGGGGATTTGGGGTGCTCCGGAGGACCTCGGGGTGCTCTGCAGGACCTTGGGGTGCTCCAGAGCATGTCCTGGGGGTGTTTGGGTGCTTATTGTTAGAGCTCAGGGGGTCTCGGGGTGCTCTGGAGGACCTCGGGGTGCTCTGGAGCACAACTTGGGGGTGTTTGGGTGCTCCTTGTTGGAGCTCGGGGGGATTTGGGGTGCTCTGGAGAACGTCTTGGGGACGTTTGGGTGCTCCTGATTGGAACTCGGGGGCTTTCGGGTGCTTTGGAGCATATTGGGGTTCTCTGGAGCATGTCTTGGGAGTGTTCGGGTGCTCCTCGTTGGACCTTGGGGGATTCGGGGTGCTCTGGAGGACCTTGGGGTGCTCCAGAGCATGTCCTGGGGGTGTTTGGGTGCTTATTCTTAGAGCTCAGGGGGTCTTGGGGTGCTCTGGAGCACAGCTTGGGGGTGTTGGATTGCTCCTGAATGGAGCTTTGGGGGATTTGGGGTGCTCTGGAGGACCTTGGGGTGCTCTGGAGCATGTCTTGGGGGTGTTTGGGTGCTCCTGGTTGGAGTTTGAGGGGATTTGGGGTGCCCTGGACCACATTGGGGTGCTCAGGAGCCCGTTTTGGGAGTGTTGGGGTGATCCTAATCGGAGCTCAGGGGGATTTGGGGTGCTCTGGAGCACATCTTGGGGGTGTTTGGTTGCTCCTGGTTGGACCTTAGGGGAATTCGGGGTGCTCTGGAGGACGTCTTGGGGGTGTTTGGGTGCTCCTTGTCGGAGTTTGAGGGGATTTGGGGTGCTCTGGACCACCTTGGGGTGCACCAGAGCCCATTGGGGTGCACCGGGCCATATTGGGGAGCCACCTGGGGGCCCCCAGCTGCACGTGGCGGGGGTTCGATTTTCCGTTTGTCCTTTTTGTAACTTTTTTTTTCCCCTCTTTTTCTCCAGGTCTTCCCCAGCCACTTCACCCAGCAGCGGGGCCGGGAAGCGGCGAGCGACGGCGAGCGGGACCGCGGCGGCGGCGGCGGGGGCACCGGCCCCAAAACCGGGGGCAGCCCTTGCCCGTCGGGGGGCGCCCCCCAAACCGTTACCGCTACCGCCACCGCCTCCGCCGCCGGGCCGGGGGGGCTCTCCACCGATTTTTGGGACCTCCTGGTCAAGCTGGACAACATGAACGTCAGCCGCAAAGGCAAAGGCTCGGCAAAAGCGGGGCCGGGGGCCGGGGGTCCCGAGGGGGAAGCTTTGGGGTTGGGGCTGGAGGCGTCCCCCCTGGGGCAGCTGATGAACATGTTGTCCCACGGCGTCATCCGCCGCAGCGCCCTCCTCACCGAAAAGCTCCTGCGCCTCCTCTCCCTCATCTCCATCGCCCTCCCCGAGGGGGGGAAAGGGGGAGAAGGGGCGGCCGCCCCCCCCGCAACCGGGGCCGGCGCCGCTGCCGCTGCCGGGGGTGGTCCCCCCGGTGCCCCCAGCCCGCCCGCGGTGACGCCGGCCGGGGCGGCGGCCGGGGCGGCCGTGGCGAGCGGTGGGACGGCGGCGGGCGGCGGCGGCGGTGCGGCGGCCGGTGAGTTGTGGGGGAGAGGGGAGCGGGGTGGGGAGGGGGTAAAAGGGGACGGGGAGAGGGGAATGGGGTGGGGAGGGGGTAAAAGGGGATAGGGAGAGGGGAACGGGGACGGGGAAAGGGAAAAAAGGGGATGGGGAGAGGGGAATGGGGACAGGGAAAGGGAAATGGGGACAAGGAGATGGGAATAGGGCAGGGAAAGGGAAAAGGGGACAGGGAGGGGGTAAAAGGGGATGGGGAGATGGGAACGGGGACAGGGAGAGGGAAATGGGGACAAGGAGATGGGAACGGGGACGGGGAGAGGGGAAAAGGGGACGGGGAGAGGGGAACGGGGACAAGGAGATAGGAACGGGGCAGGGAAAGGGAAAAAAGGGGATGGGGAGGGGGTAAAAGGAGACAGGGAGACGGGAATGGGGACGGGGAGAGGGAAATGGGGATGGAGATGGGGACAGGTATTGGGATGGGGAGATGGAAGCTGGGTGGAGATGAAGAAGGGGACGCAAACGGGGACAGGGCGTGATCGTGGCCACCCCGTCTGTCCCCAGCTCCCACCAAGAGCGCCAAGTCCCCGGCCAAGGGGGGCGAGGGGGGCGGCGGGGGCAGCCCGGACCCCCGCATGGCGGCCACGGGACTGACCGAGAGCCAGCTGCAGCTGTCGGTGGAGGTGAGCTGGGGGGGCTGGGGGCTTACGGGGCGGGACAAGAGGGGGGGCACGGGGCTGGGGGCGTCCCCAACGCCCCCTTTTCTGGCCTCGATGCCTCCTTTTTTTGGCCTCGACGCGACCTCCTCTTTTCGACCTCGATGCCTCCTTTTTTTTGGCCTCGATGCCTCTTTTTTTTGGCCTCGACGCCTCCTTTTTTTTGGCCTCGACGCCTCCTTTTTTTTGGCCTCGACGCCTCCTTTTTTTCGGCCTTGATGCGTCCCTTTCTTGGCCTCGACGCCTCCTTTTTTTTGGCCTCGACGCCTCCTTTTTTTTGGCCTCGACGCCTCCTTTTTTTCGGCCTCGACGCCTCCTTTTTTTCGGCCTCGACGCCTCCTTTTTTCGGCCTCGACGCCTCCTTTTTTTCGGCCTCGACGCCTCCTTTTTTTCGGCCTCGACGCCTCCTTTTTCTTGGCCTCGACGCCTCCTTTTTTTCTTGGCCTCGACGCCTCCTTTTTTTTTTGGCCTCGACGCCTCCTTTTTTTTTTGGCCTCGACGCCTCCTTTTTTTTTGGCCTCGACGCCTCCTTTTTCTTGGCCTCGACGCCTCCTTTTTCTTGGCCTCGATGCCTCTTTTTTTCGGCCTCGATGCCTCCTTTTTTTGGCCTCGATGCCTCCTTTTTTTCGGCCTCGACGCCTCCTTTTTCTTGGCCTCGACGCCTCCTTTTTCTTGGCCTCGATGCCTCTTTTTTTGGCCTCGACGCCTCCTTTTTTCGGCCTCGACGCCTCCTTTCTTTGGCCTCGACGCCTCCTTTTTTTGGGCCTCGACGCCTCCTTTTTTTTGGCCTCGACGCCTCCTTTTTTTTGGCCTCGACGCCTCCTTTTTTTTTGGCCTCGACGCCTCCTTTTTCTTGGCCTCGACGCCTCCTTTTTCTTGGCCTCGACGCCTCCTTTTTCTTGGCCTCGACGCCTCCTTTTTCTTGGCCTCGACGCCTCCTTTTTTTTTGGCCTCGACGCCTCCTTTTTTTTTGGCCTTGATGCGTCCCTTTCTTGGCCTCGACGCCTCCTTTTTTCGGCCTCGACGCCTGGCCTCGACGCCTCCTTTTTTTCGGCCTCGACGCCTCCTTTTTTTTTTGGCCTCGACGCCTCCTTTTTTTTTGGCCTCGACGCCTCCTTTTTTTTTGGCCTCGACGCCTCCTTTTTTTTTGGCCTCGACGCCTCCTTTTTTTTCGGCCTCGACGCCTCCTTTTTTTCGGCCTTGATGCGTCCCTTTCTTGGCCTCGACGCCTCCTTTTTTTTGGCCTCGACGCCTCCTTTTTTTTTGGCCTCGACGCCTCCTTTTTTTTTGGCCTCGACGCCTCCTTTTTTTCGGCCTTGATGCGTCCCTTTCTGGGCCTCGACGCCTCCTTTTTCTGGGCCTCGACGCCTCCTTTTTTTCGGGCCTCGTCGCCTCCTTTTTCTGGGCCTCGACGCCTCCTTTTTTTTCGGCCTCGATGCCTCCTTTTTCTGGGCCTCAACGCCTCCTTTTTTTTTGGCCTCGACGCCTCCTTTTTTCTTGGCCTCGATGCCTCTTTTTTTTGGCCTCGACGCCTCCTTTTTTTGGCCTCGACGCCTCCCTTTCTCTGCCCTCGACGCCTCCCTTTCTCTGCCCTCGACGCCCCCTTTTCCGGCCTCGACGCCCCCTTTTCTGCCCTCACCGCCTCCTTTTGTCGCACCCAACGCCTCCTCTTTGCCCCCAAGGTGCTGACGTCGCACTCGTGCTCGGAGGAAGGCCTGGAGGACGCGGCCAACGTCCTCCTGCAGCTCTCGCGGGGCGACCCCGGCACCCGCGACACCGTCCTGCGCCTCCTGCTCAGCGGCGCCCGCCAGCTGGGTGCCACCCTCTGCCGGCAGATCGGTGAGGGTCCCGCCGCCGTGGGGAACCCCGGGGGGGGGGTCGCGGGGTTCCCGCTGACGTTCCCCCCCCCACCACCACCACCAGGCACGCTGCTGGCGGAGCTGCGGGAGGTACAACTTGGAGCAGCAGCGGCGGGCGCAGAGCGAGGCCCCGTCCCCCGAGGGGCTCCCCGACGAGCAGCCCCCCAGCGCCAAGCTCAAGGGGAAGATGCAGAGCCGGGTGAGCGGCCCCCGCGGCCCCCCCCCGGGGTCCCCGAGCTGCCTCCGGTGGTCTCTGCATCCCCCTAGCCTGTTAACTCCTGGCCCTACTGAGAGCTCCTGGCCCTACTGATAAAACCTCCTGTTAACTCTTGTCCCTACTGATGAAACTTCCTCCTCCTGTTGACTTCTGTCCCTACTGATGTAACTTTCCCCTCCTGTTAACTCTTGGCCCTACTGATAACTCCTTTCATGCCATTAATTCCTTGTCCTACTGTTAACTCTTGTCCCTACTGATGTAACTTTCCCCTCCTGTTAACTCTCGTCCCTACTGATAACTCTTGTTCATGCCATTAATTCCTGGCCCTCCTGTTAACTCTTGGCCCTACTGATGTAACTTTCCCCTCCTGTTAACTCGTGTCCCTACTGATACAACTTGTGGCTCTTCCTGTTAACTCTTGGCCCTACTGATACGACTTTTCCCTCCTGTTAACTCTTGTCCCCACTGATCTAACTCCTGTTAACTCGTGTCCCTACTGATACAACTCCTGTTAACTCTCGCCCCTGCTGTTAACCCTCGCCCCTACTGACACCCCTTCTCCCTCCCACCGCCCCCCACCCCCCCTCTAACGCCTGCCGACCCACCCCCCCCCCCCAGCTTCGACACGGCGGAGAGCGTGGTGATCGTGGCCTCGCAGAAGCGGGCGCTGGGCGGGCGGGAGCTGCAGCTGCCCTCCATGTCGGTGCTCACCTCCAAGACCTCCACGCAGCGCTTCTTCCTCCGCGTCCTGCAGGTCATCATCCAGCTCCGCGACGACACCCGCCGCGCGCACAAGAAAGCCAAGCAAGCCGGGCGGCCTGGGTAAGGACCTGGGCGGGGGGGAGGACGCAACGGTGCTGGGACACACACCCCTGCCCCCTTTTTTTTTTTTTCCCCCTCTGTCTCCCCCCGGACCCAAATTTTGGGGAGGCTGACGCCCTGTCCTCGCAGGTGCCGGGGGCCTCGGGGCGGCTGGCAGCATCCAGGCCGCCGTCCGGCAGCTGGAGGCCGAGGCCGACGCCATCATACAAATGGTACGTGAGGGCCAGAGGGCCCGGAGGCAGCAGCAGGCAGACACGGTTAGCACGGCCTCGCCCCCCGCATCCTCCCCCTTCAGCCTCCTCTTCCTCCTCCTCCTCCTCCTCCTCCATCGCGTCCTCCGTTCCCTTCCCGCGCTGCCTCTTCGTCCTCTCCTTCGTCCTCCGTCTCCTCCCTTCCCTTCCTGTGCTGCCTTCCTCTCTTGCTTCTCCTTCCTTACCCCGTTCCCCCCGTGGCCTTCCTCCCTCTTCATCCTCCTCCTCCTCCTCGCCACGCTCCTTCCTTTCCTCCTCTTCTTCCAGCCTCATCCTTTCCTCCTGCTCCTTCCCACTCCTGCGCTGCCTCCTCTCCTGCTTCTCCCCTTCCCCATTCACCCCACAACCTTCCTCCCTCTTCATCCTCAACCCCCCTCTTCCTTCATTTCCTTCCTCCGCTGCCTCGTCTTCCTCCTCTCCCCCACCCTTCCTCCCTCTTCATCCTCAACCTCTTCTTCCTCCGCTCCCTTCCCCCGCTGCCTCCTCTCTTGCTTCTCCCCTTCCCCGTTCACCCCACAACCTTCCTCCCTCCTCATCCTCAACCTCCTCCTCCGTTTTTTTTCTTCCACTGCCTCCTCTCTTCCTCCTCTCCCCCAGCCTTCCTCCCTCCTCCCTCTTCATCCCCATCTTCCCTCCTCCTCCTCCTCCGCCCCACGCCGCCACCAACCTCCTCCCCTTCCTCCCCATCCCCTCCTCCTCTCCCCATCCCCATCCTGCACGTCCCCCTACACCGGTTTGGGGGTTGGTGGGGGGGGGGGGGGCTGGGGGTGGCGCAGGGTCCCTGGGGGCCCCCCCTAACCCCCCCACCCCTGTCCCCCCCACACCAGTCGGAGGCCGGGCCGGCGGACGGCGCTCCCCGCCGCGACGAGTCGCCCATGGACGTGGACCAGCCCTCGCCCGCCCCCCAGGACGCCCCCTCCGTGGGTGAGTGAGGCCCCCTCCCCAGTTCAAACCAGTTCCCCCCCCCCCACACACTTTAAACTGGTTCCCCTCCCAGTTTGCCCCACTTGGGGGGAACCGGGCTGCTCCCAGTCCCTGCTGGGTGCGCGGAAGGGGTCGGCGGCGCCGTGGGGCTGTGACCCCGTGTGTGTGTGTCCCCCCACCCCTAACCCTAAACCCCCCCCCAGGTTCGGAGGGGTCGCAGGGGGGGGAGCGGGATGAGCGGCCCCCCCCCGGAGCTGCCCCTGCTGAGCGAGCAGCTGTGCCTGGACGAGCTGTGGGACATGCTGGGGGAGTGCCTCAAGGAGCTCGAGGAGTCCCACGACCAGCACGCCGTGCTCGGTGCGGGGCTGGGGGGGATCGGGGGGGGGTGGGGGGGTGGGGAAGGGGCTTTTGGGGGGGTTTGGCGGGTCACGGAGGGGTTTGGGGGGGTTAGGGGTGGATTAAGGGGGTGGGAAGGGGCTTTTTGGGGGGGCTTTGGGAGGATTAGGGATGGGGAGGGGCTTTTGGGGGGGGCTTGGGGGGTCATGGAAGGGTTCTTGGGGGTTAGGGAAGGATTAAGAGGACGGGAAGGGGCTTTTGGGGGGATTAGGGGTGGATTAAGGGGATAGGAAGGGGATTTGGGGGGATTAGGGACGGGAAGGGGCTTTTGGGGGGCGGCATGGGGGGTCATGGAAGGGTTTGTGGGGGTTAGGGAAGGATTAAGAGGATGGGAAGGGGCTTTGGGGGGGCTTTTGGGGGGATTAGGGATGGATTAAGGGGATAGGAAGGGGATTTGGGGGGGCTTTGGGGGGATTAGGGATGGGAAGGAGCTTTTGGGGGGGGCCTTGGGGGGTCACGGAGGGGTTTGGGGGGTTTAGGGGTGGATTAAGGGGATGGGAAGGGGCTTTTGGGGGGGATTAGGGATGGATTAAGGGGATGGGAAGAGGTTTTTGGGAGGCCTCTGAGGGGATTAGGGATGGATTAAGGGGATAGGGGTGGGCTTTGGTGGGTTAGGGATAGATTAAGGGGATGGGAAGGGGCTTTTGGGGGTTCTTTGGGGGGATTAGGGATGGATTATGGGGATGGGAAGGGGGATTAGGGCTGGATTAAGGGGATGGGGTGGGCTTTGAGGGTTAGGGTTGGATTAAGGGGATGGGAAGATCATTTGGGAGGTGCTTTGGGGCTCAGGGAGGGATTTGGGGGGGTCAGGGGTGGATAAAGGGGATGGAAAGGGGCTTTTGGGGGGTCAGGGAGGGGTTTTGAGGATGTGAAGAAGCTTTTGCGGCAGTCGTTCGGTTCCGGAGACAGGTTTTGAGGCCAGGAAGGGACTTTCGGGGAACGCTCCGGGCATCGGGGCTCTCTTAGGATCCTCGGATCCCACCCCCAAGCCCCGGCACCACTTTGGGGGTCCCTTAACCCCCTTAATCTCCCCCCCCCCAGTGCTGCAGCCGGCGGTGGAAGCCTTCTTCTTGGTGCACGCCACGGAGCGGGAGAGCAAGCCCCCGGTGCGGGACACCCGCGAGAGCCAGCTGGCCCACATCAAGGACGAGCCCCCCCCCGCTGTCCCCGGCCCCCCTGACCCCCGCCACCCCCTCCTCGCTCGACCCCTTCTTCTCCCGCGAGCCTTCCTCCATGCACATCTCGGCCAGCCTGCCCCCCGACACCCAGAAGTTCCTGCGCTTCGCCGGTGAGGGGCTTTTTGGGGGGGTTCGGGGCTTTTTGGGGGGGTTCGGGGGGGGCCGGGGAAGGGGTTTGGGGGGATTTGGGGGGGCTGGGAAGGGGTCTGGGGGGGTAGGGACTCACTGAGAGGGGCAGAGAGGGGGCTTCGGGACCTGGGGGGATCTGGGATGGTTTGGGGGGGGTCGGGAAGGGGTTTGGGGGGATTTGGGGGGGCGGTTGGGATGGTTTGGGGGGATAGGGACTCATTGAGGGGAGCTAGGAAGGGGTTTGGGGGCATTTGGGGGGCAGTTGGGGTGGTTTGGGGGGCCAGGAGGGGTTTGGGCAATTTGGGGGGGGGTGGGGAAGGGGTTTGGGGGGTTCGGGACTCATTGAGGGGGGCAGGAAGGGGGTTTGGGGGATCTGGGATGGTTTGGGGGGGCTGGGAAGGGGTTTTAGGGGGGTAGGGACTAATTGAGAGGGGCAGGAGGGGTTTGGGGGGGCTGGGAAGGGGTTTGGGGGGCTGGAATCGTTTTGGGGGGAGTGGGAATGGGTTTTTAGGGAGGTCGGGGGGGGGTCAGGGATCAATTGAAGGGGACAGGAGGGAGATTTGGGGGAATTTGGGGGGGGTCAGGGACCAATCGAGGGGGGCAGGAAGGGGATTTAGGGGTTCGGGGATTAATTGAGGGGGGCAGGAAGGGGATTTGGGGAGACTGGGGTGGATCGGGGGGGCGGGAAGGGGTTTAGGGGGTGAGGAGCCAATTGAGGGGGGTTAGGAGGGAGATTTGGGGGATCTGGGGTGGTTGGGGGGGCTGGGAAGGGGGTTTGGGGGGGACAGGGACCAATTAAGGGGGTCGGGGGGGGGATTTGGGGGTTTGGGATGGTTTGGGCGTAGACCTTGGGTTTTGGGAGGGGATTTGGGGGGTCTGGAACCAATTTGGGGGGGGTGGGGAGGGGATTTGGGCTCCAGGGATAGTTTTGGGGCATCCTAAGGGCCTTCGGGGTGCCAGGCAGCGTTTGGGGAGGGGTCCACAGCCCCTCTGTTCGCTTCCCACCCCCCCCCCAGCACCTCCAGAGCTGCCTTTGGGGTTCCGAGCACCTCGAGCCACCCTCAAACCTCCAAAACGCCCCAGGGGGAGCCCCTCCCCGTTTCGGGGTGCGTTCCAACCCCCCCCCAAACAAAACCCGACCCCCTTGCCCCCCCCAGAAACCCACCGGACGGTGCTGAACCAGATCCTGCGCCAGTCCACCACCCACCTGGCCGACGGCCCCTTCGCCGTCCTCGTCGACTACATCCGCGTCCTCGACTTCGACGTCAAGCGCAAGTACGGGGCGGCGCCGGGATTTGGGGTCGGGATCCCCCTCAGCAGCCCCAAATCCCCCGTTTTGTCCTTTTTTGTTGTTGTTGTTGTTGATTTTTTTTGGGTTTTTTCCCCCCTTTCCCAGGTATTTTCGGCAGGAGCTGGAGCGGCTGGACGAGGGGCTGCGCAAGGAGGACATGGCCGTGCACGTCCGCCGCGACCACGTCTTCGAGGACTCGTACCGCGAGCTGCACCGCAAGTCCCCCGAGGAGATGAAAAACCGACTGTGAGCCCCCCCCCGGCCGCCCCCAGGGGACCCCGAGGGGACCCCAAGGATGGGGGCGCAGCCGAGACGGTGCCCAAGTGCCAGGGATTGGGTTTGGGGCGGTGGGAGATCCGTAGGGTCAGGTTTTGGGGCGTTTGGTGGTCCCCCAAGTCTACTTCAGGGGTCATGAGATGGGTTTTGGGTTGTGGGAGATCCTTAGGGTCAGGTTTTGGGGTGCCTGGTGACCCCCAAATCCTACGTGAGGAGTTGTGGGATGGGTTTTGGGTTGTAGGAGATCTGTAGGGTCAGGTTTCGGGGTGCCTGGTGGTCCTATAATTCTGCTTCAGTGGTTGTGTAATGGGTTTTGGGGTGTAGGAGATCCATAGGGCAAGGTTTTGGGGTGCTTGGTGACACCCAGATGCTACATGAGGGGTTGTGGGATGAGTTTGGGGTTGTGGGGGATCCAAAGGGTCAGGTTTTGGGGTGCTCGGTGGTCCCAGAAGTCTACTTCAGGGGTTGTGGGATGGGTTTGGGGGCATGGGAGATTTATAGGGCCATTTCTGGGGGGTACACAAGGTTCTCCCAGCCTGCATTAGAGGATTTGGGGGACTCCAGAGGTGGGTTTGGGGCTTCTGTGGGATCTACAGGACCATGTTTTGGGGTCCGTGGGGTCCCCCAGGACTGCGTATGGGGATATTGGGGACCACGAGGCTGGTTTTTGGGTTGTGTGAGTTCCCCAGGACCATGTTTTGGGGTCCGCGGGGCCCCCCAGGGCTGAGTTAGGAGTCAGTGAAGCCCAAGATTTGGGGTTTGGGTTACGCGAGCTCTAAAGGAGTACGTTTTTGGGGTCTGTGGGGTCTCAGCGCCACCCCCGGACCGAGGGTCTCCATTTTGGGGACCCCCCTGACCCACCCCGCTCCCCACCCGGCAGATACATCGTCTTCGAGGGCGAGGAGGGCCAGGACGCCGGGGGGCTGCTGCGCGAGTGGTACATGATCATCTCGCGGGAGATGTTCAACCCCATGTACGCGCTGTTCCGCACCTCGCCGGGCGACAGGGTCACCTACACCATCAACCCCTCGTCCCACTGCAACCCCAACCACCTCAGCTACTTCAAGTTTGTGGGGCGCATCGTGGCCAAGGCCGTCTACGACAACCGCCTGCTCGAGTGTTACTTCACCCGCTCCTTCTACAAGCACATCCTGGGCAAGTCCGTCCGGTAAGGGGGGGGACGCGGGGTGCTGGACCCCGACTGTAGGGGGGGGGTGGACCCCACCACGAGGTGCTGGACCCCACCACGAGGTGCTGGAGCCAGCTGTAGGGTGCTGAACTCAATCACAAGGTGGTGGATCCCAACTGTAGGGTGGTGGATCCCAACTATAGGGTGCTGGACCCCAGCTGTAGGGGTACTGGACCCCAACTATAGGGTGTTGAACTCAACTACAAGGTGTTGGACCCCAACTATAGCGTGGTAGACCCCAACTTATAGGGTGTTAAACTCAACCACGGGATGGTGGACCCTAACTGTAAGGGGTTGGACCCCAACTATAGGTTGGTGGACCCCTACTATACGTTGGTAGACCCTCACCTATAATGTGTTGAACTCAACCACGAGGTGGTGAACCCCAACCATAGGGTGGTGGACCCCAACTCTAGGGTGCTGGACCCCAGCTGTAGGGGTACTGGACCCCAACTATAGAGTGTTGAACTCAACTACAAGGTGTTGGACCCCAACTATAGGGTGGTGGACCCCTACTATAGGTTGGTAGACCCTCACCTATGAGGTGGTGAACCCCAACCATAGGGTGGTGGACCCCAACTATTGGGTGTTGAACTCAACTACAGGTTGGTCAACGCCAGCTATAGGGTGTTGAACCCAAAATACGAGGTGTCGAACCCCAACTATAGGGTGTCAAACCCTAACTATAGGGTGTTGAACCCCAACCATCAGGTGTCGTACCCCAACTGTAGGGTGTTGAACCCCAACCACGAGGTGTCAAACCCTAATCAAGAGGTGTTGAACCCCATTTATAGGGTGCTGAATTCCAACTGCGGGGTGTTGAACCCCACCATGAGGTGTCAAACACCAACTCTAGGGTGGTGAACCCCCTTTGTGGGGCGTTGAACCCCCCCAAAAGGTGTTGAAACCCCCCAGAAAAGGTGTTGAACCCCCAGAAAAGGTGTTGAACCCCCCAAAAAAGGTGTTGAACCCCCCAAAAAAGGTGTTGACCCTCCCAAAAAAGGTGTTGAAACCCCCAAAAAGGTTCTGGACTCCCCCCAAAAAGTTGCTGACCCCCCTTTTCCATCGCAGGTACACGGACATGGAGAGCGAGGACTACCACTTCTACCAGGGCCTGGTCTACCTGCTGGAGAACGATGTCTCCACCCTGGGCTACGACCTCACCTTC
This sequence comes from Anser brachyrhynchus, assembly GCF_964034855.1. NCBI lineage: Eukaryota > Metazoa > Chordata > Aves > Anseriformes > Anatidae > Anser > Anser brachyrhynchus. Next base: position 37,069 of record NW_027663594.1, on the reverse strand, counting down.
AGCACCGAGGTGCGCGGGGAGGGGGGGGGACACTGATGTCCCCACGCCACCCCCTTTTGGGGACAGGGGGACACCCCAAAACGCAGCTCCCCAGCACCCTACACCTCCCCTGGGTCTCCTTGGGTTGCTCCTGGGGGTGGTTGCTCCTGCTCTGGGGGTGTCCCCTCTGTCCCAGGGGTGTCCCTTCTGTCTCAGGGGGTGTCCCCTCTGCCCCGGGGGTGTCCCCAAGGTGTCCCCTCAGTCCCGGGGCTGTCCCCTTCACCCCACGGCCGCCCCCAGGTGCAGGAGTTCGGGGTGTGCGAGGTGCGGGACCTGAAACCCAACGGAGCCAACGTGCTGGTGACGGAGGAGAACAAGAAGGAGTACGTCCACCTCGTCTGCCAGATGCGCATGACCGGTGAGCGGGGTCCTTTTGGGGTCTGGGGGGGTCCCTTTAGGGGGTGTCGCGGCCCAGCACCCCCCTGACCCCCCTCCCCGTCCCGCAGGAGCCATCAGGAAGCAGCTGGCCGCCTTCTTGGAGGGCTTCTACGAGATCATCCCCAAGCGCCTCATCTCCATCTTCACGGAGCAGGAGCTGGAGCTGCTCATCTCGGGGCTGCCCACCATCGACATCGACGACCTCAAGGCCAACACCGAGTACCACAAATACCAGGGCAACTCCATCCAGGTGGGCTTCACCCCCAAAAAATACCCTAAAAGTCCTCTCGGGGGAGGTTCTGGGGGCAAATTCCAGGGCAACTCCAGCCAGGTGGGCTTCACCCCCAAAAAAGCCCTAAAAGGCCTCCCCGGGGAGGTTATGGGGGCAAATTCCAGGGCAACTCCATCCAGGTGGGCTTCACCCCCAAAAAAAACCCTAAGCATCCTCCCGGGGGAGTGTTTTTGGGGGTAAACACCAGCATAACTCCATCCAGGTGGGCTTCACCCCCAAAAAATACCCTGAAAGTCCTCCCGGGGGAGGTTATGGGGGCAAATACCAGGGCAACTCCAGCCAGGTGGGCTGCACCCCCCAAAAAATCCCTTACAAGTCCTCCCGGGGGAGGTTATGGGGGCAAATTCCAGGGCAACTCCATCCAGGTGGACTTCACCCCAAAAAAAAACGCTAAGCATCCTCCCAGGGGAGTGTTTTTGGGGACAAACACCAGCATAACTCCATCCAGGTGGGCTTCACCCCCAAAAAATACCCTGAAAGTCCTCCTGGGGGAGGTTATGGGGGCAAATACCAGGGCAACTCCATCCAGGTGGGCTTCACCCCCCAAAAAAAGCCCTAAAAGACCTCCTGGGGGAGGTTGTGGGGGCAAATTCCAGGGCAACTCCATCCAGGTGGACTTCACCCCAAAAAAAAACCCAAAGCATCCTCCCGGGGGAGGTTTTTTGGGGCTGACGAGCCTTCCGCCCCGCAGATCCAGTGGTTCTGGCGGGGCGCTGCGCTCCTTCGACCAGGCGGACCGCGCCAAGTTCCTGCAGTTCGTGACGGGGACGTCCAAGGTGCCCCTGCAGGGCTTCGCCGCCCTCGAGGGCATGAACGGCATCCAGAAGTTCCAGATCCACCGCGACGACCGCTCCACCGACCGCCTGCCCTCGGCGCACACCTGGTGGGGGCAACGGGGGGGACGGGGAGAGGGGGAGGGATGGGGACGGGGGGATTGGGGACAGGACGTGGGGATGGGGACGCAATGAGGTGGGACCTGGGGATGGGGATAGGGGATATGGGGGCATGGGGGTGGGGACACAATGAGGTGGGCCACGGGGATGGAGGGCACAGAGGTGGGGGGAGAGGGGACGTGGGGATGGGGGGAGAGGGACAGGGGCCATGAGGACCTGGCCGGGAGGTGGGGTGGGGACGGGGGACACAGGGACAGAGGACGTAGGACAGGAGGACACGGGGACACGGGGCAGGGGATGAAGGGCTGGAGGCCATGGGGACGTAGGGCCGGGGGGGACCCAAGTGGGGGGGCACGCGGGGGGGCTGCCGGAGGGGTGTGGGGACCCCGCGGGGACACGGCGGTGACCCCGCGCCCCCCAGCTTCAACCAGCTGGACCTGCCGGCCTACGAGAGCTACGAGAAGCTGCGGCAGATGCTGCTGCTGGCCATCCAGGAGTGCTCCGAGGGCTTCGGGCTGGCGTAGCCCCCCCGGGACCCCCCCGGGACCCCCGGCGCGGGACGAGAGATGGCTATAAATATATATATATATTTTTTGGTTTCGTTGGCTTTTTTTTTTTTTTTTCCTTCCCCCCCCCCTCCCCCTCATCCTCTCCGTTGCCCCCCCCCCCCCCCCCCCCGCCCCCTGCCTTTCTTCTCCTCGGTTTTTGCTCTTTTTTGTGAGGTTTGAGGTTTTTTTGGGGGGGGTCTTAGAGGGGAGGGGCCCTGCCCGGGAGGGGGGGGCAGGGTTGGGGGGGGACAGAACCCTCCCTCCCCGTTAAAATTATATATAAGTGGCGACTCGGCCCCTCCCCCACCCCAAAGTGAGCGAAAGACGATAAAAAAAGGAAAAAAAAAGAAAAAAAAAAAACAAAAGGAATAAAAAAAGTGCACTCTTGGTAAGGGCAGTCCCGGTCGTTCTTGGGGGGCGGGGGCGGGGGGCGCCATCTTGGGTGTGGCAGCGGCGAGGCGCGGGCGCCATCTTAGGTGTGGCAGGGGGTGCTGTGTTATAGTGTGGCCGCCATGTTGGGTGTGGCGGTGGGACGGTGCGGCCGCCATCTTGGGTGTGGCGACGTCGGGGGGGGGCAGTCGCAACGGTGATGCCGCCATCTTGGGTGCGGCGGTGCCACTGGGGGGCGCCGTTGGAAGGGGGCGGCCGCCATCTTGAGTGTGGCGGCGGTGTTAGGAGGGGGCGTGGTTATTGCTCTTCCGACGCCATCTTGGGAGTGGCGGCGCCATCTTGGGAGTGGCGGCGCCATCTTGGGTGAGGCACACCACCCTCCGCGTGACGTCGGCCGTGTGGGCGTGGTCATAAGCGAAGGGGGCGTGGCTAACGCTGCCCTGGCGCGCCGGAAGTGACGCAGGCAGCGAGCCGGGAGGGCGGGCGAGCGGCGTGGGGGCGGCCATGACGCGTTCCCGTGCGTCCCGGGGGGGTTTTGGGGGGGCCGGGGGGGCTCCGGGGGGGCGCCCCCCGTAACGCTGCCGCTCTCCGCAGGGCGACAAGTGGAGGCCGCCCGCAAGAAGCGGCTCCAGGTGAGGCCGGAGGCGGGGAGGCCCCGGCACCCCCCAGGATTGTGTTCGGGCCCCCCACAACTGGGCCTGGAACCCCACAACCTGGGCCTGGGATCCCCCAAAACTGGGCTTTTCCCCCCAAAAATGGGCTCCCCCCCCAGGGCAAAGCCGCGAAGGCAGCAGGGAAGAAGGACCCCGGGGTGCCGCAGCTCGGCCGCTTCGCCGCTCACGTCCAGCAGCAGAATGAGAAAAAACAGAAAAGGGTAAGAACAAAAAACCCTAAAAGGAGTTTTAGGGGTGAACCCTCCCCCCTAAAAAAAAACAAACCATGGGGGCGTCCCCGCAGGCGGCCGAGGCGCGGCGGCGGCAGGAGGAGGCGCGGGGCGCGGAGCTGGGCCGGCGGCGCAGCCTGGCGGGGCTGCAGCAAGACGCCCTGCGGCGGCAGCGCGACTTCGAGCGCAAGGTAGGGTGGTTTTGGGGGGGGGGGCACCCCCATATCACACCCCCATATCACACCCCTCCCCTCACCTCAAAACCCGGGCCGCCCCCCAGGAGGTGGCGGCAGCCCAGCCGGACGCTCAGGGCGAAGCCTCGCTGCGGCAGTACGGGCGGGAGCTGCGCAAGGTGAGCGTTAATTTGGGGCGTTTTGGGGTTTTTTTTTTTGGGGGGGGGGGGGGGGGGGGGGGGTCTCCCCTCTGCTGAGCCCCCCGAGCCTTTGGCAGGTCCTGGCAGCCTCTGACGTGGTGCTGGAGGTGCTGGACGCCCGAGACCCCCAGGGCTGCCGCAGTCCCCAGCTGGAGGCCGCCGTGCGCAGCGCCGGCGCCCGCCAGCGCCTGGTGCTCGTCCTCAATAAAATTGGTAAGGGGGGGGGGGGGGGGGACTTGGGAGGGGGCTGGGGGGGCGCACGCAGCCCCCCCGGGTGACGCTTTTTCCCCCCGCAGACCTGGTGCCGCGCGACGTGGTGGCGGCGTGGCTGAAGTACCTGCGCGCCGAGTTCCCCACCGTGGCTTTCAAGGCGTGCACGCAGCAGCAGAGCCGCAACCTGGTGGGGGGCCCCGGGGATAAAATGGGGGGGGGGGGAAGGGGGGGATTTTGGGGTGTCCCCTCGTCACCCCGCCGTGTCCCCATGCAGAAGCAGAGCCGGCTGCCGGTGACCGCGGCCCCCGAGGAGGTGCTGGCCGGGGGGGGCAGTGTGGGGGCCGACTGCCTGCTGCGGGTGCTGGCCAACTACAGCCGCTCGCGGGAGGTGAAGACGGCCATCACCGTGGGGGTCGTGGGTGAGCGGGGCTCGGGGGGGGGGGGGGCGGGCGGGGTGACGGGGTCCCCCCCGTTCTATTTCCCCGCCCCAATCCCCAATTTCCCCCTTTTTCACCCCAATTTCCCCCTTTTTCCCCCCGATTTCCCCCCTAGGCTACCCCAACGTGGGGAAGAGCAGCCTCATCAACAGCCTGAAGCGGAGCCGGGTGTGCGGGGTGGGGGCCACGCCGGGGGTCACCAGGTAAACCCCGCCCTTGTGGGCGTGGCCTGCGCGTTGGCCCCGCCCCTTGTGGGCGTGGCCTATGCATCGGCTCCGCCCCCTCCCCCAGGTGCCTGCAGGCGGTGCAGCTGGACCGCCACATCCAGCTGCTCGACTGCCCCGGCGTCGTCATGGCAACGGGCGCCCCCCCCGCCGCCGCCCCCCTGAGGGGGGCCCTGGCCCCCCAGCGCCTCAAGGACCCCCTGGGCCCCGCCGCCGCCATCCTGCGCCGCTGCCCCCCCCAGCAGGTGGGCGCCGGGGGGGTTGGGGGGCTCGGCCCCGATGCTGTGGGGGTTGGGGGTGTCCTGGGGGGGGGCTCAGACCCGTTACAGGGGGGTTTGGGGGGGTTCAGCCCCGTTACAGGGGGGTTTGGGGGGGTTCAGCCCCGTTACTGGGGGGTTTGAGGGGGTTCAGCCCCGTTACAGGTGGGTTTGGGGGGGGTTTAGCCCCATTACTGGGGGGTTTGGGGGGGTTCAGCCCCGTTACAGGGGGGTTGGGGGGGGTTCAGGCCCCTTTTTTGGGGTGTCAGGGGTGGTCAGCCCTATTACTGGCAGATTTGGGGGGGTTCAGCCCCATTGCTGTGGGGTTTGGGGGGGTTCAGCCCCATTATTGTGGGGTTTGGGGGGGTCAGCACCATTATTGTGGGGTTTGGGGGGGTTCAGCCCCATTCCTGTGGGGTTTGGGGGGCTTCGGCCCCATTGCTGTGAGGTTTGGGGGGGTTCGGCCCCATTCCTATGGGGTTTGGGGGGGTTCAGCCCCGTTACTGTGGGGTTTGGGGGGGTTCAGCCCCATTGCTGTGGGGTTTGGGGGTGTTGCGGGGGCTCAGCCCTATTGTTATGGGGTTTGGGGCTGTCTGGGGGGGGCTCAGCCCCATCGTTTTGGGGTGTCGAGGGAGGACTCAGCCCCATTTTTATGGGGCTTGGGCTGTCTGGGGGGGGCTCAGCCTCATTTTTATGGGGTTTAGGGCTTTCGGGGGGGGCTCAGCCCCATATGTACAGGATTTGGAGCTGTCGGGGGGGGCTCAGCCCCATTTTTCCGGGGGTTTGGGGTGCGTGGTGCCCCCCCCTTTACCCCAAACCCTAATCTCATGACCCCGCGTGTCCCCCCCCCCCTAGCTGAGTGAGCTGTACGGGGTCCCCCCCTGCGCCGACCCCCGGCAGTTCCTCTCCCACCTGGCCCGGCGCCAGGGCCGCCTGCGGCCGGGGGGGCTCCCGGACCCCCACGCCGCCGCCGTGGCCCTGCTGCGCGACTGGACCAGGTGGGTTTAGGGGCTGGGGGGGGCGGGTGGGGGGCAGCGCCCCCTTTCCCCGTACCCTAAAAACCTTCAAACGTCCCCCCACCCCTCTCAAAAAATAACCCGGCAGCGGGAAAATCTCCTACTACACGCGCCCCCCCGAGCGCGACGAGGCGGGGGCGCAGCTGGAGGCACAAATCCTGCCCGCGCTGGGGCCCGAGCTCGACCTGGAGGCGCTGGAGCGGGGCGACGCCGAGGCGCTGGCGGGTGAGTTTCGGGGTGTCCCCCCCCAAAAAAAAAAAACACCTTTATCCCCCCCCTTACGGGGCTCACCTGGTCCCCCCGCAGCCGTCCCGATGGCGGTGGAGGGCATCGAGGTGTCGCCGGGCGGCCCCCAGGAGGAGGAGGAGGAGGAGGAAGATCAGGATGAGGCCATGGAGCGGGGCGACGCCGCGGAGGCGGACGGCGATGGTCTGGAGGTGCGGGAAGGGGTTTGGGGGGGCCTGAGAAGGGTTTGGGGGGGCCGGTGAGGGATTCTGGGGGTGCTTGAGGGGTTTTGGGGGGCCTGTGAAGGAGTTTTGGGGGTGGTGAAGGATTTTTGGGGGGCCCATGAAGGATTTGGGGGCACCCGTGAGGGGTTTTGGGGAGCCTGTGAAGGATTTTGGGGGGTCTATGAAGGATTTTGGGGGGGCTGTGAAGGATTTTGGGGGCATGAGAAGGATTTTGGGGGGCCCGTGAAGGATTTTGGGGGGCATGAGAAGGGTTTAGGGGGCGCCTGTGAAGGATTTTGGGGGTGCTTGAGGGGTTTTGGAGGGCCTGTGAAGGAGTTTGGGGGCCCAAGAAGAACTTGTAAGGGCCCACGAAGGACTTTTTGGGGCGCACAAATGATCTCGGGGGGTACGTGAAGAATTTTGGGGGCCGCTGAAAGATTTTGGGGTCCCTAGAAGAAGTTTCTGGGGGCACGGAGGTGATTTTGGGGGGCCCGTGAAGGATTTTTGGGAACACATAAAAGATTTTGGGGACCAGTGGAAGATTTTTGGAGCTTGTGAAAGATTTTGGGGGGGACGTGAAGGATTTTTGGGGCCCTTGAAGGATTTGGGGGGGTACGTAAAAGATTTTTGGGGCTGTGTGGAGGATTTTTGGGGGCCTGTGGAGGATTTTGGGGGCGCGGAGGAGGTTTTGACGGGGTTCCCCGGCAGTTCGGCGCGCTGACGGTGGAGCTGAAGCCCCGGGCGAGGCCTGGGGGGGGCGGGGAGGAGGCGGCCCCCCCCCGCGCCCCCCGTTTGGAAGAAGTGGCCGCGCTGCCCCCCCTGCTGCAGGGCCAGGGGCTGGCGGCCGCGGGCAAGCGGAGGAAAAAGCAGCAAAAAAGAGCAGGTGAGCCCCAAACCCCCCTTTTTCCCCCGAACCTCCCCCCTTTTCCCCCCCCCCCAGACGCCCCCATCGGAACCATTTTGTGTCCCCCCCCCCAGAAAAAATCGCCACCAAGCTCTCGGAGACGCTGACGGCGGCCATGCAGCTCTGAGCACGGAGATTTATTATTTTTTTGGGGCATAAAAACGGCTAAAAACCAGTTTGGGGAATAAAAACGGCGGCGGAACTGGGGCGTCGAGGTGTTGGGGGGGGGTCCCATGGCTTTAGAAGGGTCTGGGGGGGGCTGCAGAGAGGTCCCCAATTTTTTTTGGGGGGTGGGGGGGGTGGTTAGGGGGTTCACCTTATGTCGGCACCCCAAAAATGGGGAAATCCCCCCAAAAATGGGGAAATCCCCCCAAAAATGGGGAAATCCCCCCAAAAATGGGGCCGCCCGCTGCAGATTTCGGGGCGGTGACGCTGGTGCCTTTGGGGGGGGCCCTCCCTAGTTTGTTTGTTTGTTTGTTTGTTTGTTTGTTTGTTTGTTTGTTTGTTTGTTTGTTTGTTTTTTATGCCCCCCTTCAGCCCAGCACCGAAGGGGGGGCCAGGAAAGCCCCGTAGGGCCCCCCCAGCAGCGCCAGCACCTCGGGGCGCGGCACCAGCCAGCAGCTGGGGTGCGGGGCCCCCCCCGGCCCCCCCGGCCCCCTTTTGGCCACCAGCGTGGCCGTCACCCCCACCTCGCCCCGCTGCAGCCGCGCCGTCCCCGGCGTCCCCGAAGCAGCCAGCCGGACGCCCCGCAGCCGCCCTGGGGGAGAGGGGACGCGCGTGTCACCCCCCCCCCCCGACACCCCCAAAAAGGCGGCGAAGGCGCTTCTTTTTTTGGGGGGGGGGGCAGCGCTTACCTAGGAGCCCCCCAGTTTTTGGGGACAGGCCGGCGCCGTCGCGGACGTAGAAGCCGAGGTGGTCGCGCTGCAGGGCGCCGGGGCGGCCGTAGCGGTGGCGCAGCACCCCGAATCTCAAGCGGGGGCCCAGCAGGAGGTGGAGGCGGCCCCCCCGGCCCACCTGCAGCGTCAGGGGGGGGCGGCGGAGCCTGGCAGGGCTGGAGAAGGGCAGGGAGACCGGGGGGGCCCCCCCCCCGGTGACGCGGATCCCCCGCGGGGTGACGGAGACGGCGGCGGCGCCCGCCGAGAGGGTGAGGGCGTCGAGGAAGGTGCGGGGTCGGGACGGGGCGCGGGGCCACGGCGGGGCGCCCACCAGGTGCCCGTGGACCCTCAGCCCTATAATGGGGGGGGAAATGGGGTGCCCCCCCACGTTATTGGGGGTGGGGGGGGCTCCCCACAGGTTTTGGGGGGTCCCACGCGGGGCCTCACCGAGGCGCCGGTCGGTGAGCAGCTGCAGGACGTCGCCCGGGCGGCCGTCGAGGGTGAAGCAGAGGGGCTGCGGCGCCCCCCGCACGCTGGCCACGAAGTGGGGGTCCCCATCCACTGGGGGGGGGGAAGGGGTCGGGGGGGGGGGGGCTGAGTGCCCCCCAAATCCCCTCCGGCGCCCCCCCAGCCCGCCCCGTGCCCCCCGATCCCGTCCGTGCCCCCCTACCTGAGGCGGAGAAGGTGAAGAAGGTGGGGCTGGAGGAGGCTGGAGAAAAAGGGGGGGGGCGTGGGGGGGTTACAGAACACCCCTGGGCTGTGCCCCCCCCTTATTCTGGGGGTTTTAGGGTGCCTGGCCCCCCCCGCATTACAGTTGGCCCCCCCTCACATCCCTTTGCTCGCCCCTGTCAACCTCATCTGTGAGGTGTGGAAGAGAAGAGGGGGGGGGGCATGGTGTGCTGCCCCCCCCCCCAAATTTAGGGGGTGCAGGGGGGGGGCTTTTACCTGCGGTGTTTTCGTCATCGGGGAGCCCTGCGAGGGGGCAAAGAGGCGGAGATGAGGCGGGGGGGGGGTTCAGTGGGTTAAATCCCCCAAAAAAAGGGGTGGCGGGGGGGTCCCCACTCCAAGGCGGGGGGGCACGGTTCACCTTTGGGGGTGAGGACGGCGTAGACGGGGGGGGGGTCGAGGGACTCCACGAATTCCTGGCCCCCCGCCCCGGGAGCCAGCAGCTCGGCCTCGGCCGGCTGCAGCAGCAGCACGGCGTCCCCGGGGCCGCGGGGGGGGCTGCCCGTCCCCCCCGGCACGGGGGGCACCCACAGCCGGGGGGGCCACGGCGGCGCGGTGCTGCCGGGCCCCGCGACGTCCCCGAGCTGTCCCGTGGCGGCGGCGGTGGCCGGACCCTTCGGCGGCCCTGCCGTCGCCTCGGTGGCGGCCGCGGGGCCGTTGGGTGCCGCGGCGGTGACGCCGAGCCCCGTGGCGGTGACGCCGAGCCCCGCGGTGACAGGCGGGGGGGGCGTCGGGCCCCCGTCCCCCGGCGTCACCACCACCAGCGAGGTGAGGGGGGTGACGAAGCGGTGGAGGAGGGCCAGCTCGGTGGCCTCGGCGTCGAGCTTTTGGCGGGCGGCGGTGCCGTTGGCGCCCAGGCGCGCCCGCAGCAGCTCCCGGATGGTGACGTAGGCCCAAAGGCGCCGCGCGAAGGCGCCGAGGAGCTCGGCGGGGCGCTGGGGGCAGCCGGGGGGCACCTCGGCGGCGGCGGCGGCGGGCACCTCGGCGGCGGCGCGGAGCTCGCCCTCGCCGCCCTGCCCGGCCACGTGGACGCGGAGCCGCTCGGCGCCCGGCTCCAGCCGCCCGGCCAGCACCAGCTCGGAGCCCTGGAAATAAGCGGGGAAGAGGCCGGGGGCGACGCGGCGGGCGGCCGCGCCGGGGTAGGCGAGCTCCACGCGGCGCAGGAGCGGGCTCTCGATCTCCCGGAAGAGGCCGGCGAGCTGGAGGGCGACGCCGGCCTCCTCGGGGACCCGGCGCGCCGTCCCGCCGCTGGCCGCGGCCAAGCGGCGCAGCAGGGCCAGGTCGGCGTCCGCCCCGAAAGCCAAGCCGAAAAGGAGGGCGGCCGAAGGGGCCAGGGCGCGGCGGGCGTTGGAAAGGATGCGGGCGGCGTCCGTCACCCCCGCCGTGGGCTCCCCGTCCGTCAGGAGGAGCAGCAGCGGCACGCGGGGCTCCTGGGCGCCGCGGCGGAGGAGGGCGGCCGCCGCCAGCAGCGCGCGGTCGATGTCGGTCCCTGCGGGGTCAGGGGACGGTAGCGGGAGGAGCGCGGGGACGCGGGGACGCGGTTGTGGCAGTACTCACAGCCGTCAGCCTCCAGGGACTCGACGTAGCGGGCGGCGCTGCGGACGTGGGGCGCGGTGGCCGGGACGGGGCCGTCCTCCCGCCACACCCGGGCGGCCTCGGCGAAGGCGACGATGTTGAAGCGGTCGTGGGGGCGCAGGGCGCGCAGGACGGATTGCATGGCCGCCTTGGTCTGCGGGCGCGGGAGGTGTGGAAGAGGGGGAACGGCGAGAATCGGGGTCCGCGGGGTGCCCCCCCGCCCCGCTACCTGCTTGATTTTGGTGCCGGACATGGAGCCGCTGACGTCGATGAGGAAGATGATGTCTTTTGGGATGGGCGGCAGCCCGCTGGGTGCGAAGAAATGGACGAAGTACCCGTCGTGTAGCTAGGGGATTAAACGAGGTGGTTTAGGGACGGGCTCACGCTCACCCTGCCCTCACCCCATCCCTCCCCGCCGCACCTCCACGTCCCCCACGACGTCGCGCCGGGCCACGTCGTACTCCACCGCGAAGTCACCGGCGAGGCCGGCCGCGGAGAAAGCCGCCTGCTCCTGCGGGGTGGGGGCGAAGGCGACGCGGGCGCAGTGGGTGCCCTTCTCCACCCTGGCGGCCGGCGGCGCCTGCCCTGCGGCAGAGGCGGTGGCGTTAGGGTGCCGTCACCGCGGCGGAGGGGGCCGTCACCGTCCCGGACGTACCTCGCCGTGCATCCGCGGGCTGGAAGGGCAGCACGCGGAGGTCGCCGATGCCAGCCCGCTCGGTGATGCTCAGCTCCACGCGGAGCTCGGCCACGACCTGGCGGGGACGGACGGCGACGGCGTAGCGGTACGTGCCCAGGCGGCGCTGCAGCAGCTCCTCGTAGCGCAGTTCGAAGGACACGTGCCCGTTTGCTGCCACCGCGGCCGTCACGCGGAAGCGCTGGGCCTCCTGCTCCCTGCAGGGCGGGAGGGGAGCGTCACGGTTCCCCCTCGTGCACCCCGATGTCCGCCCTCCCCAGCGCTCACTTGGTGCCGACGTGCGCGGCCGTCTTGCCCTGCTTGCGGGCTGCTTCGTACAGCTCCTTAGCCCGGTGCTTCTCCATCACCTCAGCTGTGTAGACCTTGCCATCGACCGTGCTGGCGGGGGAAAAATGATTAAAATGGCAGACGGTTGGCTCTTTTTCCACAAAAGTTGCCCCCTTTCTCCGTGACCAAAGCCATGGCACTGCCCAGCAAGGGGCTGCGGCCGTGGCGGTGGCCATGCTGATAACGTGTCCCTTCCTCCTCCTCCTCCTCACAGGGTGAAGTTGGTGATGAAGGCAGCAGGCGACAGATCGAGGTCGAAGGCGGCCTGGCGCGGCGCGGGGTGCGGGTTGCGCATGGCGCAGCACACCCGGGTGGAGGCGTAGCGGGAGATGATGGCGGAGCTCACGGTGAAGCTGGTCATCGGCAGCTGCGAGAGGGGGGGGGCGTAACGGTGGCAAAATATTCCCCCCACGGCTCAGATTGTGCCCCCCAAATTAATTAATAGCTCTGTGCTCACCTCCTGGCCGAGGGAAAGATTCATCGCAGGCAGGGCAAGCAGGCAGGGCAGCGCCAAGTACCTGGCCAGGACGCGTCCCAGCTCATCCATGTTGCCTTCTCTGCTGCCTTTGCTCCTCAGCCTTCCCCGGAGCAGCTTTTCCTCCTCTTTTTCTCTTTTAGGGACTACTTTTTTCCACTTTCCTTCTTCCTCCACACCTACAAATGCAGCATTCACTTGAGACAAGCCGGGCTTGTCCACAGGCTGGGGGCTGGAGATACGCCAGTCCCTGCAAGACGAAATAAAAACAAAACGCCCAGAAGAACCTGTGTCTTTCAGGCCGGCTATTTTCTTATTTATTTTTCCCTCATGCTGCTGCTTTTTTTTTTTCTTTTTTCTTTTTTTTTTCCATGAGCTTAGTGGGTCGGTCACTGGGGAAACTCAGGGCAAGCGTGAGGCAAAAGAGGCTGTTATTAGGCACCATGGTGGAGCAGGGATATTTATAAGGGCTGAGGGGTGGGAAGTGGGTACAAAAAAAGAGGCTGGAAAGGGGAATTTTATCTATTAATAGTCATGATTCCAGTGGGTCCTTGACTGGGAACCAACATGGCGCCCTGACTGGGACACAAAATGGCGCCTTGCTGACGGGGTACTAAGGTAGCACCCAACTCCTGTAAGAGAGTTTTGTGTGTGTGTGTGTTTTTGCAAAAAAATGTTACATTTGTTTACAAAGAAAGAATAGAATAGGTGCACTCCTGCTTGGAAATAAATATATATCCTTCACCAGAGAACCTGCCTGGAGGAAATTATCGTGGATATTTCTCACACTCCTAAGCGGGTTTTGCTCCAGATATCGCCGCCATCAACCTCTCCTCATCATCAACACCTCAAAATGGCGAAGGGACAATCCTGCCCTCACCTCCAGACTCCCTCAGCTAAACACAAAAAGCAATAAAACTTTCCAAGACTCGTTTTGGAGAATTATAAAGCAGGTATTCTTTATAAACAGCCCTGTGTATGTGTGGGGGGGTAATTCCACCAAACATGTACACCTAAGCAAGACAATGAGTACTTATTTATGGTTCGGTGATATGCATATTCAGGTAATTTTGCAAGAAAGGGCAGGATTTACGTTAATGGTTTATCAGAATTAATTATCATAGTGCCCCTCCTACTTTCGCATGAGCAATGCCCTCCTGGTGGTCACACTTCGGGGTCTTTCTGATGAAGGCTCTTCTTCACCTTGTACTTTTCTCCTTTCCATTTTGTGCATGCTCTGTCATCATTTACCACTTCAGCAGTTTTGCTTTTCTTTTTCAAAATCAGCTAATTTAATTAAGTTCTACTTTGGATACCACGTTCCTTCTTCAGCCTTAATTTTGTGGCTAGAGCTGTCTTATAGCACATATTTTTTATATATATATATATATAGCTTATATATGTTGGCAATATGGTGACATATATACTACATTAGCATATTTTGAGTTTAACCTTTATGATTCTATGATGATAATTGTTTGTTGGTGCCTCAGCCACCATTATGGTGCCTTCCCCTCAGCCTGAGGTAAGGGGCTTGGCAGAGATCAGGCGCTTTAATACCTTTATAAAGGAGGGGATGGGGGTAAAGTCAGCCACTTTGGGCCTTTTTTGTGCTTTTTTGTGTGTGTTTTTTTTTGTGTTTTATTTTCACACTTGAAGGGACACGGGGGAGAAGGAGCGACCGTTGGCCGCCATTTTCTCCCCCCCTGAGGTAAAAGGCGCTTCCCGCCCTTTTTCCAAACCCGAGGGGAGGGGGGCGCGAGGCCGCGCTGCCGGCACGCGGCGGGCGGAGGGAGGGGGTGGGCGTGGCCTGCGCCTCTCGCCCAATCGCAGCCGGAGGCGGGGATGGGCGGAGAGGAGCGGCCAATGGGGAAGGGCGGGGCGGAGAGGGAAGGGCCAATAAGGGGGCGGGGCGGGCGCGCAGCCTGCGCGCATGCGCACTGGGCGGGGGGGAGGAGGCGGTGGCCCGTGACGGGAGCGGGTAATGGCGGAGCGGCCGCGGCCGGCAGCGGGGCCTCGGGGCCGCTCTAACGGCTCCTGGGGGCCCCGCGCTGGGGGATTCGGGACTGGGAGAGGGGCGAGAACGGGGAGGGGGGCGATGGGGACCGGCCGGTAGCAGCTTGAGCCCGTCCGGCTCTGCCCTCCCCTCAGAACCCGGGAGATGTCCCAGAGGAAGCGCAGCAAAGGGCCGGCCTTCAGCCAGGTGAGGAGATGAACCCTGATCTCCTCCCTTCCTTCGCTGGGGGTTGTCGTAGGCCGGCTTTGCGGCAGCCGGTTCCTGGTTTTGTCCCGCAGGGGGACGATGGCGACGACGATGTTAGCCTGAGCCAGACGCAGACGCACAGCCAGGTGCAGAGGAACCTGCAGAGGCGCTCCCGGGATGAAGTGAATCGGAAGGTGAGGGGACGATCCCCGTCCTGTAGTGCTACAGCTGGACCTTTCTGCATTTTGTTACTTTATATATATATTTTTGGTTATTTCCCCTTCCTCACCGTGTAGGTGAGTGAGCTAGTTCAGTTCCTGCTAGTGAAGGACCAGAAGAAGATCCCCATCAAGAGAGTCGGTGAGTTTAGGGGAGCTCTTCTCAAAGTTTCTGGGGTTGCTCTGGTCCTTTCCCAAACTTTTTGGGGTTGGATCTCTCCGAAAACCTCCCTGGGTGCATGGGGGGGGGGTGGTCTCAGCATCTCAGCATCCCCCCTGTTCCCTGCAGACATCCTGAAAAAAGTCATCAGGGAATACAAAGACGTCTACTCCGAGATCGTCAACCAGGCGGGCAGGACCCTGCAGGAGGTATGGGGGGGGGGTCTCGTGGAGCTGGGGGGTTTGGGTTTGGGATCCCCCCCACCCCCCACTGGATTAAATCTTTGCCTCCTGCAGGTGTTCGGGCTGCAGCTGGTGGAGATCGACACCAAACACCACGTCTACATCCTCACCAGCAACCTGCCGCGCGTCGAGGGGGAGAACCTGAAGCGGTGAGGGGCTGGTGATGAGGGTGCTGGCATCCCCTGGGTGTTTTTTTTTTTGGGGGGGGGGGGGGGGAAGGGGACAGAGCCCCCAGGTGCCCCCTTCAGGTGGGTGACGCGTCTCTCCCCGCCGCAGGGACAACCAGACAGCCAAGCTGGGCCTCCTCACCATCATCCTGAGCTTCATCTTCATGAAGGGCAACTCGGCCAAAGACAGTAAGACATTTGGTGCCCCCCCCAGACCCCAATTTCTCCTTGCCCCCCCCCCCCCAACATTCTCCTTTCCAGGTGCTGTATGGGAATTTCTCCGCCGGCTCCGGGTGCAGCCAGGGTAGGTCATTGGGGGGGGGGGAACGGGTTTCGTTGCTTCCACACCCCGTTAATCCCCCCCTGCCACCCCCAGGGAGAAGCACGAGGTGTTTGGGGACGTCAAGAAGCTGGTGACGGAGGAGTTTGTGCGGCAGAAGTGAGTGCGAGGCGGGTGGGGGGTGGTTTTTTTTTTGGGGGGGGGGGGGTTGGAAGGGGACAACACCCCGGTGCGCACAGAGCAGCCGCGGCGCTAGCGCCAGCCGGGCCGTTTATACCGCACCGCAGAGAGAAATCGCCGCCGCCCCCACGCCCGGTGACTTGAGGGGGTGTCACAGGGCCGGGGCGTGCTGGACACCCCTGGGGGGGGCCCCCCCAAAACACGGGGTTCACCCCCCCCCCTCCCCACTCCCTGCAGGTACCTGGAGATCACCCCCATCCCCCTGACGGACCCCCCCGAGTTCAGTTTCCAGTGGGGGCCGCGGGCCGCCAAGGAGACCTCCAAGAAGGACATGCTGAAATTTGTGGCAAAGGTGAGGATTTTGGGGGGGTTTCCTATTTCTTTTCTTTTTTTTTTTCTTGCTTTATTTTGGGGGGGGGCAGGGCACAACTTGTGTCCCCCCCCCTTTATTTTTTGTTGCGTTTTCTCTCCAGATCCAACAAAAGGAACCCAGCTTCTGGACGAGTCAATACAACGAGGCCACAGCCAGCCTCTGAACCTCCCCTTAAATAAAAGCGTATTTTGGGGGTGCAGCGGCCCCCCCAATACACGCCGGGCTCGGTTCTTCGTTAAGGCAAGCTTTAATTAGTGGGGGGGGGCGGCTCAGTAGTGCTCGGGGACGGTGATCAGGGCTTCGGCCGGGGGGCGGCTGACGTCGACGTTCTGTGGCACAAAGGGTTTTGTGTTTGGGGGGGGGGGCTCTGCTCACCCCAAAATCTGACTTTTTCATCCCAAAACATCTCCCCGCTGGGGGGGGGGCCTGTTAGCAAGCCCTGCATCCCCCCTGCTGCGGGGGGGGGGGCAGTAATTAATCCCCCAAATTCTTCCCACCCTCACCTGGGGCTTCTCGCGGTGGGTGTTGACCGCCTCCACGTTGAGGAAGATGGATTCCACTTCGCACCCTGATTTAATGGGGGGGGGGGGGACACAGAAGGGGCGATGTTACAGCCGCGGCTGCCCTTTGGGTGGGGGGGGGACACCCCCAGGGTGCTGTCCCCTCCCTGGGGACATGGCGGGGGGGGACACGGGGTGTCCCCACTCACCGTAAGCCACAGGGGTCAGCTTGAGCACGGTGTGCAGGGGGCACCGGAGGTAGGGCAGCTCCTCTGGGGTGGGGGGATGAAAATCAGGGGGGGGAATGAAAATTAGGAGGGGAGGGGGCTATGAAAGTGTCCCCCAGGTGTCCCCAACTTGTCCCCAAAGTGTCCCCACGGCCTCACCGGCGCTTTTGTCCAGGAAATAGGCCAGCAGGCAGCGCATGACGGCTTGGTGGCAGATGACCAGCACGTTCTCCTGCCGCTCCAGCTCCATGATGACCGGCTCCAGGCGCTGCACCAGGTCCTCGTAGGACTGGGGGAGGGGACGGGGCGCTGAGGGGGGGAGGGCCCCAACCCTGTCACACACCCCCCCCCGTTGTTATCGTCGCCGTGCCCTGCCCCTCGTCGTCACCTCGCCTTTCGGGTAGCGGTAGCGGTACTTGTCCTGGTCGCGCAGGGCGAACTCCTCGGGGTAGCGCTCCTGGATCTCCTCGTAGGTCATCTCCTCGCAGACCCCCTGTTGGGGGGGGCGTTACATTTGGGGTTCAAGGGGGGAGGTTTTGGGTTCGGGGGGGGAGGTTTTGGGGTTCAGGGGGTGGCGCTGACCGCGTCGATCTCGTTGAGCGCCTTCCACTGCTCGTAGGGCACCCCCAGCGCCTCGGCCGTCTCGATGGTGCGCTTCATGTGGCTGGTCCACACCTTCAGCTCCCGGATGCTCTGGCTCCGGATGAACTCGGCCAGGGCCTGGGCGTACTGGGAGGGGGCGGGGCCACGTGAGGCCACGCCCACGAGGGGCGGGGCCTTGTCATCAGTCCCACCCCCCTGCCTTGTGGGAAAGGATGGGGTTGGGGGCTGGGTCCTTGGCTCCGCCCCTTTGTCCATGCAGGTGTGCTGTTATGGGGGCGTGGTCTCCTTTAGCCCCGCCCCTTAATCATATCCCCCAATGAGTGGCTCATGGGGTGTGGCCTCACTTAGCCCCGCCCCTTAACCATATCCCTCAATGGGTGTGTGGCCTCCCTTAGCCCCGCCCCTTTGCACATGACCTGATGCCTGAGGGCGTGGCCTCACCTAGCTCCGCCCCTTCACACCTGCTGAGGGCGGTTCCTGGGGGCGTGGCCTCACGTAGCCCCGCCCTTTCATTGACACCCCAATAGGGTCGCTCCTGGGGGCGTGGCTTCCTCACCCTACCTGGTTGCCCACCCCCTTATATGGGTTATTGGGGGCGTGGCCTCCCTTAGCCCCACCCCTCATCTCCATATTTGGGGCAGCTCCAGGAGGGGGGCGTGGCCAACCCTCTACCTCCCTACTTGGGATCCTGGGGGGGTCCCTTAGCCCCACCTCCTCCACCTCCATATTTGGCGTATGGAGGGCGTGGCCTGCTCCTTTAGCCCCGCCCCCTTTCCCTCCATATTTGGGCTCTTTCAGGGGGCGTGGCCACCCCCCTTAGCCCCGCCCCTCCCTTCCCCAAGCCCTCCGCCCACAGCCCTCCTGTATCACCCTGCAGCGGGGTGGGGGCGTGTCCTTCCCCTGACCCCGCCCCTTCGTGGGCGTGGCTTCCCCCAGGCCCCGCCCACCTGGCGCCCGCGGGGGGAGAGCCCGGCGTCGCCGCCGATGCGGCCCCGCAGGTTGAGCTGGCTCTCGCCGTGGCGGCTCAGGTAGATGGCGCGTGGCGTGACGTGCGTGTTCATCAGGTAGTACACCGTGCGGCTCTGCACGTGGCCCTGCACCCGGTTCGCCAGGTACCGCACGCCCACGTCGAAGATCTTGATGTAAGACAGCCCGCTGCGCGCCCCGACGTTAGCGGGGGGGTCCCCAAATGATTCGGTTTTGGGGTGGGGGGGGCGCGAAGCACGGCGTCACCTGTCCAGCTGCTCGTCCAGCGGCTCGTAGGTGGCTTTGTAGCACTCGATGCGCTGCAGGAAGTCGGCCACCACCTCCTCGGGGGCGCAGCCCTTGTAGTCGGGGCTGCTCAGCTTCACTTGCTGGGGGGGTGTGTGTGGGGGGGGGGGGGCGGTTATTTTTGGGGTGGGGGGGCGCGCTTTTTTGGGGCGTGGGACGGGGAACGCCTCACCTTGATGTTCTCCTCGATGATGGCAGGGTCGTCGCAAATGGACTCTACGAACAGGACCTGGAGGGGAAAGGGGACGTCCCCATG
This sequence comes from Anser brachyrhynchus, assembly GCF_964034855.1. Taxonomy (NCBI): domain Eukaryota; kingdom Metazoa; phylum Chordata; class Aves; order Anseriformes; family Anatidae; genus Anser; species Anser brachyrhynchus. The sequence goes on along the minus strand of NW_027663594.1, from coordinate 18,420 downwards.
GTGCCAGTGCCCCCCCCCCAAAAGCTGTGAGCCCCCCTAGGCAGTGCCGCAAGCCCCCCCCCAAATCCTCAGAGCCCCCCCCTCCATGTTATGACCTCCCCCCCCCCCCCAAATTACTCCCAGCACCTTGTAGCCGTTCTCTCTCGCGAACTGCAGGATGAGGGCACGGCGCTCCCGCGTGGTGTTGGTGGCATCAAAAACCTGGGGTTGGGTCGCAGCCGGGGGGGGTTATTAAACACCGGGGGGGTTAATTTGTCCCCCGGGGGGTTAATTTCCCCCCCCAGGGGTTAATTTCCCCCCCCAGGGGGTTAATTTGCCCCCTGGGGGGGGTTAATTTGCCCCATTTTGGGGTCGTCTTACCGCCACCTGCCCCTCTTCGGAGCTCAGGTAGGTGCGGACGTCCTGGAGGGCGGCCAGCGCGCACTGCCTGGGGAGGGGATTTTTGTAGGACGGGGGGCACCAGCTGGTGGTCCCCCCCCCCCTCAAATTTCCCTCTCCACCCCCCCTTATTTATTCCCCCCCCCCAATACCTGCGGATGTGCATGGCCTCCTCGTTGTCGTGGCGGAAGAACTCGTAGCTCTTGTAGCTCTGCACCGCCTCGCGCCGGTACTGCCCCACGTTAAACACTGCGGGTTTGGGGGGGGGGGACGGACGGTTAGGGGGCACCCCCAAATTGTGTGTCCCCCCCCAATAAAAAGAATACTCGCCCCGTGTCGGGGTGCCGATCCAGTTGAGGTAGCGGGTGAGCTTGCGGGAGATGTAGGTCTTGCCGCGGGCCGGCAGCCCCACCAGGATCACCATGGTGGGGCAGTTGGTGAATTGGGGTACGGTGGCTGAAAAACGGGGGGGGGGGGGGGACAAGGTTTAGGGGGGGCGCATCATATCAGCACCCCCCCTAGCCCCCCCAAATCCTCCCCCTTCCCCCCCCAAACTCACATCCCCGCCGCCGCAAGCGGTGGGAGCTGAGGGGGACCCAGACTTTTTGCAGGGGGTTCTGCGTCAGCTGGCCCGCCGGTGCCACCGCCATGGCTCTCTGCCCTCTGTCCTCGCCGCCGGTTAGTGTCCCCGCGGCCTCGTGTCCCCCCCCCCCCCCCTTTAAGCAAACGCCCCCCCCCCCCTTGAACAAACACCCCCCTCCCTTAAACAAACACCCCCCCCCTCGTCCCGTACCGGGGATTTTGGCCGATTTCTCCTCCATGGTGGCCCCGGGGGGGCGGCCCGCCGGTGGCCCCGGGGAAGGTCGGAGGTAACGCTACACCCTGGCCGCCGGCCGGGCACGGACAGCAGCTGGGACGAGCCGTGGGGGGGGGCCCGGCCCCCCCCCCCCGGGGTGCTGGCACCTTGTCCCCGGGGCTCCCCATCCTGTCCCCGGAGGGGTGCTGCTGCTGCTCCTGGTGCTCATCCCGGGGGTCCTGATCCCCATTTTGGGGGGGGGGGGGGTCCCATGTTTGCCCCCCCTTCCCGGGGGGGGCCCATCCTGAGTCTCTTGGGGTCCTCATCTCCTGGGGGGGCTGCCCCCCAACCCTGCTTTCCCCCGCCCCCCCAGCCCCACGGGGGTCCCCCCCCGTGTCCCCACTTTGGGGGTCCCAAATGCAAATCCAGGGGGTTCCCCCCCCCCCGCCCCCTCCGGGGGGGCGCCTCTCCCACCCCCCCGGGGACCCGACCCCGTCCCCTGCAGCCGCTCGGCTCCGTTCGGGTTCTTTCGGCCCCGTTCGGGTTCGTTCGGCTCCGTTCGGGCTCCGCCAATCGCCGCTCGGCTCCCTTCGGGTTCCTTCGGCTCCATTCGGGCTCCGCCAATCGCCGCTCGGCTCCCTTCGGGTTCCTTCGGCTCCATTCGGGCTCCGCCAATCGCCGCTCGGCTCCATTCGGGTTCCTTCGGCTCCATTCGGGCTCCGCCAATCGCCGCTCGGCTCCTCCCGCCGCCCTTCGGCTCCGCTCCTCGCCCCCTCGGCTCCGCCTATCAGCGCTCAGCTCCGGCTGGCTCCGCCCACTACCGCTCGCCCCCTCCCGCCTCCCTTCGGCTCCGTTCGTTCCCGTTCGGCTCCCTTCGTGTCCGTTCGGCTCCGCTCGGCTCCCTTCGTTTCCGTTCGTTCCCTTTCGGCTCCCTTCGGCTCCTCCGCTCGGCTCCCTTCGGCTCCGTTCGTTCCCCTTCGGCTCCGTTCGGCTCCGTTCGGCTCCGTTCGGCTCCTCCGTTCGTTCCCCTTCGGCTGCTTTCGGCTCCCCCCCCCCCACCCCTTGGCCTTTACCCCACGATGGCGGCGCTGCGCAGCGTGAAGGTGCCGGGGAGCAGCGAGGCCCCGCGGCCGGGTTTTGGGGGCCCGGCCCGGCCCCTTTCACCCCCCCACCCCCCGTGACCCCCTTCCCGTCCCCTCCAGGGCCTGGTGGCGCTGGTGACCGGCGGCTCCTCGGGCTTGGGCCGAGCCACGGCGGAGCGCCTGGTGCAGCAAGGGGCCCGCGTCGTCCTCCTCGACCTCCCCAGCTCGAAGGGGGCCGAGCTGGCGGCGGAGCTGGGGGGCAGCTGCGCCTTCGCCCCCGCCGACGTGAGCACGGGGACGGGGCGACGGCGAGGGCACCGGGTGGCCTTGTGGCAGGGGGGGGTCCCAGCGACGCTGTCCCCGCAGGTGACGTCCGCCAAGGAGGTGGAGGCCGCCCTGGAGGTGGCCAAGAAGACGTTCGGGAGGCTGGAGCTGGCGGTGAACTGCGCCGGGGTGGGCATCGCCGTGAAGACCTACAACGCCAAGAAGGACAAGGTGCACGAGCTGGAGGACTTCCAGCGCGTCGTCAACGTGAGCCTGGGCGGCGGGGGGCGGGCGGCGGGGTGCTCGCGGGGGGCAGCCGGAGGGGCGGGGGTGGGGTCAGCGGGGTGGGGGTGGGCGTGGGGGCGTCCTCGGGGTGGGGGTGGGGTCGGGGATGGGGTCAATGGGGTGGTTGTGGGCATGGAGGTGTCCTTGGGGTGGTTGTGGGGTTGGGGATGGGGTCAATGGGGTGGTTGTGGGCGTGGGGGTGTCCTTGGGGTGGTTGTGGGGTTGGGGATGGGGTCAACGGGGTGGTTGTGGTCATGGGGGTGTCCTTGGGGTGGTTGTGGGGTTGGGGATGGGGTCAATGGGGTGGTTGTGGGCATGGGGGTGTCCTTGGGGTGGTTGTGGGGTTGGGGATGGGGCTAATGGGGTGGTTGTGGGGTCGGGGATGGGGTCAACGGGGTGGTTGTGGTCATGGGGGTGTCCTTAGGATGGTTGTGGGGTCGGGGATGGGGTTAATGGGGTGGTTGTGGGGTCGGGGATGGGGTTAATGGGGTGGTTGTGGGGTCGGGGATGGGGTCAATGAGGTGGTTGTGGGGTCGGGGATGGGGTCAGTGGGGTGGTTGTGGGTATGGGGGTGTCCTCGGGGTGGTCGCGGGGTTGAGGATAGAGTCAACGGGGTGGTTGAGGGCATGGGGGTGTCCTCGGGGTGGTTGTGGGCATGGGAGTGTCCTTGGGGTGGTTGTGGGGTCGGGGATGGGGTCAGTGGGGTGGTTGTGGGGTCGGGGATGGGGTCAGCGGGGTGCTTGTGGGCATGGGGGTGTCCTTGGGGTGCTCGTGGGGCGCTCCTCGGGCTGGTTATGGGGTCGGGACGCCGCCCACGTCTCCGCCACCGGCTCGTCCCGCAGGTTAACCTGGTCGGGACCTTCAACGTGACGCGCCTCAGCGCCCGCCTGATGAGCCAGAACCCCCCCGACGCCGACGGCCACCGGGGCCTGGTGGTGAACACGGCCAGCGTGGCCGCCTTCGAGGGGCAGGCGAGCGGGGCCGCCGGGGATTGGGGTGGGGGGGGGGGCCCAGATTAGGGGGTGGGGGGGCGGGACGCCCCGTAATCGTCCCTTTTTCTCCCCCGCAGGTGGGGCAGGCGGCCTACTCGGCCTCCAAGGGCGGCATCGTGGCCATGACGCTGCCCATCGCCCGGGACCTCGCGCCCCTGGGGATCCGCGTGGTCACCATCGCCCCGGGTACGGGGTCGGGGGATTTTATGGGGTGGGAAAAGGTGGAGGGCGAGCGATTCGACCCCCCTTTTTTTGGGGTGGGGGGAAAGGTGCAAGGAAATGCTTCACGTCCCCTTTTTCTGGGGGGTGGAAGAAGTTATAGGGGAAATGCTTCGCATCCTTTTTTTTGGGGTGGGAGAAGTTGTAGGGCAGATGCTTCACCCGCTCTTTTTTGGGGTGGAAAAGGTTAAGGGGCAAACACTTTACTCCCTTTTTTTTGGGGTTGGGAAAAGTTGTAGGGCAAACACTTCACCCTGTTTTTTTTGGGGGGTGGAAGAAGTTGTAGGGTAAATACTTCACATCTTTTTTTTTTGGGGTGGGAGAAGTTGTAGGGCAAACGCTTCACCCCCTTTTTTTGGGGTTGGAAAAAGTTGTAGGGTAAATGTTTCACCCCTTTTTTTGGGGTGGATAGGAAAAGTTGTAGGGCAAACGCTTCCCCCCTTCTTTTTTGGGGGGCGGAAAAGTTGTAGGGTAACGGACTCACCCCCCCTTTTTTTTCTTTTTTTTTTCCGGCCCTTTTAGGGTTGTTCTCCACCCCGCTGCTGGCCGGTTTGCCCGAGCGGGTGCGGAGCTTTTTGGGGCAGCAGGTGCCGTTCCCGTCCCGCCTGGGGCACCCCGGGGAGTTCGCCCACCTGGTGCAGGCGCTGGCCGAGAACCCGATGGTCAACGGCGAGGTGGTGAGGCTGGACGGGGCCCTGCGCATGCAGCCCTGAAGCAGGGGGGGGGGCACGGCCCCGAGGACGCCCCGAAAAATTGGGGGACCCCCCCCCTTAAAAACTGGGGAACCATCCCCGAAAAATTGGGGATCCCCCCCCCCGAAAAATTGGGGGTAAGCAGAGACTGGGGAAACCCCAAAAGTGTGGGGACGAGCCTTGGGGGTTTGAACGCACTGGGGGCGACCCAAAACGGGGGGACCCACTGGGGTCACCCCCGAAATTGGGGACCCCCTTGGGGGTATAGGTGGGATGGGGGCACCCCAAAATGGGGTACACAGGGACAGGGGATGCCCCAAAATGGGGTCTCTTGGGGGTACACAGGGACAGGGGCCGCCCCAAGATGGGGCCCCCCTGGGGGTACGGACACACTAGGGGCACCCCAAAAATTGGGGACCCCTCTTGGGGGTATGCACAGGCTGGGGACACCCCGAAGTGGGGACACCCCAAAAAGGGGACCCCTTGGGGGTACAGCCGGAATGGGGACACCCCAAAACGGTTACACCCCAAAACGGGGGTCCCCTGGGGGTACCGACACACCAGGGACACCCCAAAAACTGGGGACACCCCGCTGGGGGTACCCCCAGAATTGGGGTCACCCCAAAACGGGGACTTCTGGGGGTACACAGGGTCTGGGGACAGCCCGAAATGGGGGCCCCCTGGGGGGACAGACAGAAGGGGGTCACCCCAAAAGGGGGACACCCCAAAATGGGGTTACCCCAAAAGGGGGACACCCCAGAATGATGTCCCCTGGGGGTACACGGGGACCAGGGACACCCCAAAACTGGAGACCCCAAGGAGTGTGGACACACTAGAGGGGACCCCAAAACGGGGACCCCCTGGGGGCCTAGGGACACCGGTGACACCCCAAAAAGGGGTCCCCTGGGGGGGGGCACCCCAAAATGGGGATACCCCAAAATGGGGCCCCCTGGGGGGCATCCATGGGATGCCCCCCCACCCAAAATGGGCCCCCCGGCAGTACAGGCGCCCTGGGGGCACCCCAAGAAACGGGGCACCCCCAGACCAGGGGCACCCCAAAATTCCCCCCCCCCCCCCCCCCCCATAGGGACATGGCCCGGCCGCCCCCCAGTAATAAAGCGTGTCTGCCCCGCCTCCTCTCGTTCCCTATTGGTTCGCGCGCACGCCAATCCGCTCTGCCCCCGGGCGCGATTGGGTAAGGGGGTGGCGGTGGGCGGGGCACGCCCCTAGCGGGAGCTGCGGTTCTGATTGGTCGCCGCCAGGCACGCGGTGGGGCCGTCTCGCTGCTGCTTGGACCGCCCCTGATTGGCTAACAGCAAAAGGGGCGGGGAGGGCGGGGTTAGTCTTCATCCCGCTCACTGATTGGTTAGCGAGGCTGTCAGTACAGCGCGGGGCAGGAGGCGAAGCCAATCACAATTCACAAGCGAGAGGGCGGGGGCTCGCCGAGCCGCTCCGAGCGCCGATTGGTCGCGGCGCGTCCTTCCGCCGGAAGCGGCGCCTGAGGCGAGGGAGAGGGAGAGCGGCGGCGGAGCCGCCGGGGCGGCCGCGACCATGAACATCCGCAACGCGCGGGTGGGCGGCCGGGGGGAGCCGGGGGGGAACCGGGCAGGGGGTGTGGAGCACCGAGGGGAGGCCGGGGGGGGGAGCCGGGGGGGTTATAGGGGCCTGGGGGGGGCGTTAAAGGGGCCTGGGGGGGGTTAAAGGGGCCTGGGGGGGAGTTAAAGGGGCCTGGGGGGGGCTCTGAGGAGGCTTTGAGGTGCTGGGGGGGCTCTGGGGGCACATTTGGGGTGCAGGGGGGGTGTTTGGGCGTGCCGGACGGGGGTTTTGGGGTCCTGGGAGGGGAATAGTGGAGTCCTGAAGGGGAATTGGGGTCTTGGAAGGGTCCTGAGGGGGGGTTTGAGGTGTTGGGGGGTTGTTCTGAGGGGGGATTGGGGGCCTGTGAGGGCTCTGGGGACGTTTGGGGTGCTGGGGGGGGCATTTGGGGTCCTGGAGGGGGAGCTTGGGGTCCTGGGAGGGGAATATTGGGGTCCTGGAGAGGAACTGGGGCCTTCGAATGGCTCTGAGGGCGACATTGGGGTCCTGGGAGGGGAATTTGGGTCTTGGGAGGGCTCTGAGGGGGACATTGGGATCCTGGAGCGGGGGTATTGGGGTTCTGGGGGGGCATTGAGGGGGTTTGGGGTTCTTGGAGAGGAATATTGGGGTCCTGGAAGGGAATTGGGGTCCTGAGAGGGCTCTGAGGGAGAGAATTGGGGTCCTGGGAGGGAGATTGGGATCCTGGAAGAGAATTGGGGTCCTGAAGGGGGAATTTGGGGCCCTGGGAAGGCTCTGAGGGGGATATTGGGGTCCTGAAGGCAAAGATTGGGGTGCTGGGAGGGGGATATTGGGGTTCTGGAGGGGGGATTGGGGTTCTCAAAGGGAATTGGGGTCCTGGCGCAGGGGGATTGGGATATTGGGAGGGGGTTATTGGGATAGTGGGGGGGGGGGGGGGGGATAATGGGAGGGCTCTCAGGGCGGATATTGGGGTCCTGGGGGCGGATATTGGGGTCCTGGGGATGGATATTGGGGTCCTGGGGGCAGATATGGGGGACCTGGGAGGGCTCTGAGCACGGATTTGGCGTCTCGACGGGGGACACCGGGATCCCACAAGGCACTTGGGGACCCAAGACCCCCCCTCAGCGTCCCGTACACGCCATGGGGCGGCTCCGAGGCCGTTTCGGGGTCCCGTCCCCCCCCCCCGGCCCGTTTTGGGGTCTGAGCCGCCCCCCGTCCCCGCAGCCCGGAGGACCTGATGAACATGCAGCACTGCAACCTGCTGTGCCTGCCCGAGAACTACCAGATGAAATACTACTTCTACCACGGCCTCTCCTGGCCCCAGGTACCGCCCCCCCTGCCCCCCCAGCACCCATGGGTGCTCCGGGGGGGGGCACCCGCACCCCCGAGGCCGAGGCTCGATCCTAAAACCCTTTTTTCCCCTTTTTTTGTGTTTTTATGCAGCTTTCGTACATCGCCGAGGACGAGAATGGGAAAATCGTCGGCTACGTCCTGGCAAAGATGTGAGTGCGGCGCGGGGGGGGCCCTGTCCCGCCCCCCCCCCCCTTTATTTTGGGGTGCGGTGATAAAATAAGGGGTGCCGAGAGGATTTAGGGTCCCCCCCCCGCGTCTCATCCCGGTGTTTTTGTAGGGAGGAAGACCCGATGACGTTCCTCACGGGCACATCACGTCCCTGGTAAGGGGGGGGGGGTTGGGTTTTTTTGGGGGGGGGGGGGGGAGGGGGAATATATGGGAAATTTGGGGGTGCTGGGGGGGGCAAAGGAGGCTGACTGGGTTTTTTGGGGGGGATATAGGTTTTTTTGGGGGGGATATAGGGGTTTTTGGGGGGATACAGGGTTTTGGGGGGGGACAGTGTGTTTTTGGGGGGGACATAATGCAGTTTTGGGGGATACAGGGGGGTTTTGGGGGATATTTTGGGTGTTTTTGGGATACGGGGTCTTTTTTGGGGGTATTCTGGGGATATTGTGGGGTTTGGGGGGAGTATAGTGGTTGTTTTCGGGATATTGGGGGTTTAGGGACGATAGTAGTGTTTTTTTGGGGGGATATTGTGGGGTTTTGGGGGGATATGGGGGGGTTTGGGGGACATAGGGGGGATATTGTGGGGGTTTTGGGGATACTGGGGGGGTTGGGGGGAATATATTGGCTTTTGGGGGGATATTGTGGGGTTTTGGGGGGTATATTGGGGGATTTGGGATATCGGGGCAGGTTGGGGGGGGTATAGCGGCTTTTTTGGGGGGTATTTTGGGGGTTTGGGGGGTATTTTGGGGGTTTTGGGGGGATATTGTGGGGTTTTGGGGGGGATATTGTGGGGTTTTGGCCAGCTCCGAAGCGCACCTGGGGGACTGTTCGATCCCACCTATCTTTAGGGTTGTTTCAATGACACCTACGCGGTTTTGGGGGGGTTCTGATGGCGGCAGCAGGCTATGGGGGGGGTCCCGAGGCGCTTTCGGGGTGCCCTACACCCCTCGTGTCCCCCCGTCCCCCCCCCCCAAAAGGCGGTGAAGCGCTCCCACCGGCGCCTGGGGCTGGCGCAGAAGCTGATGGACCAGGCGTCGCGGGCCATGATCGAGAACTTCAACGCCAAATACGTCTCCCTGCACGTGCGCAAGAGGTGGGGCGCCCCCCCAAACCCCCGTTTACGATCCGGGGGGGGCTCCTAAATCACGTTTTTTCCCCCCATTTTTGTTTTTATATTTATTTTCTTGGCAGCAACCGGGCGGCTTTGCACCTCTACTCCAACACCCTCAACTTCCAGTGAGTGCTGGTTTTAATTAGGGGGGGTGATGAACAAATGGGTGTTTTGGGGGGGCTTCCGGGGGTGAGGGGAGCCCCGTGGCTGGGCTGAAAGCTGGGGGTGGGGGGCACAGGCAGCCCCAAAATAACCCCCTGCGCTGCTGCCCCCCCCAGGATCAGCGAGGTGGAACCCAAATACTACGCGGATGGCGAGGACGCCTACGCCATGAAGCGGGACCTCACCCAGATGGCAGACGAGGTTGGACCCCCCCCAAAAAAATACTTCAGCCCCCTGCAAACCCGCCGGGGGAGGCACACGGGGTACAGTTTCCCCCCAGTTTTCCCAAAACCTCATTTTTTTTATTTTTCCCCTCTTTTTTTTTTTGTCTTTGCAGCTCCGGAAACAAGTGGAGCAGAAAGAGCGGGGCCGCCCCGCAGCTCCCGGCCCCGGCGAGCCCCCCCGGGGGGGGCGAGGGCTGCGGAAGCGGGGGCCCCCCAGCCCCCGGGGCGCCCCCCCCGGAGGGACAGCGGGGCCGACAGCAAGGACGTGAGCGAGGTGAGCGAGGCCACCGAGAGCACCGACGTCAAGGACAGCTCCGAGGCCTCCGACTCCGCCTCGTAGGGCCCCCCCAAAAATTTGGGGGGCTGCGGGGGACCCCTACCCACCCCATTTTTTTTTGGGGTGGGGCGGAATAAACCTCTCCCTTTCCAGCTTTTATTTGTTGTGGAGTTTGGGGGGGGGGGGAGGTTGTGGGCAACATTTGGGGGGTTTGGGGGGAATTTGGGGTGGTTTTGGGGGAGTTTAGGGTGTTGTGGGGTGGCTTTGGGTGAGGTTGGGGCAGTTGGAGGGGGTTTAGGGGCATTTTGGGGTGGGTTTAGGGGGACTTTGGGGTGGGTTTGGGGGGGTTTAGGGGGACTGGGGTGGTTTTGGGGGGTTTTAGGGGTGTTGTGGGGTGGCTTTGGGTGAGGTTGGGGCAGTTGGAGGGGTTTTAAGGGCATTTTGGGGTGAATTTAGGGGAGTTGAGGGGGCTTTGGGGGACTTTGGGGGGGGTTTGGGGAGTTTAGCGGGACTTTGGAGTGGTTTTGGGGGGTTTTAGGGGTATTGTGGGATGGCTTTGGGTGAGGTTGGGGCAATTGGAGGGGGTTTAGGGGCGTTTTGGGGTGAATTTAAGGGAGTTGAGGGGGCTTTGCGGGACTTTGGGGGGGGTTTGGGGGAGTTTAGCGGGACTTTGGAGTGGTTTTGGGGGGGTTTTAGGGGTGTTGTGGGATGGCTTTGGGTGAGGTTGGGGCAATTGGAGGGGTTTAGGGGCGTTTTGGGGTGAATTTAAGGGAGTTGAGGGGGTTTTGGGGGACTTTGGGGTGGTTTTGGGGGGGTTAGGGGGACTTTGGGGCAGGTTTGGGGTTTTTAGGGGGTGTTGTGGGGTGGCTTTAGCTGAGCTTGGGGCAATGGGAGGGGTTTAGGGACGTTTTTGGGGTGACTTTGGGGGAGTTGGGGTGACATTAGGGGAGATTAGGGGGGTTTTGGGGTGACCTAGGAGAGCTTTAGGGGGCTTCGGGGGGTGTTAGGGCACCTTTGGGGGCGGTTAGGGCAATTTTGGGGGGTTTTGGGGGGGTTTTGGCACAACTGGAGGGTTTAAGGGGGGATTTAGGGTCGGTTTGGGGTGACTTTGGGGGGTTTTAAGGGTGTTTTGGGGTGATTTTGGGGGGTTGGGGTGATTTTGGGGGGGTTGGGGGGATTTGGGGGGGCTTGGGGCGATTTGGAGGGGGTCTGGGGTGACTTTGGGGAAGCTTAGGGTGTTTTGGGGGCGACTTTGGGGAGGTTTATGGGGATTTGGGGCAACTTTCGGGGGGCTGAGGGGGGTTTTGGGGCGCCCCCCCCGCCCCCTTGGGACAGTGAGGGAGGGGAAGGGGCGTGGCTTTGTGACCCACGCCCCCAGTCGCTGATTGGCCAAGGCTGTGGGCGGTGTCGGGGCGTGGCCACGTCGGCTGGGGGGCGTGGCTTCACCCAACCCCATTCGCTGATTGGCGGCGGCGGCGCAGCCCGAAGGCGGTGGCCTTGGGCCGCCGGAAGCGGAAGTGGCGCATTTCTACTTCCGGCGGCCGTGCTTGGAGGAACTGCAGGCGGCCGCGGGGGGCTCCGGAGCTGGGCCTGGAGGTGGGGGGGGGAACCAGGACCGGGGGGGGGGGGAGCCCTGGGGTCTGAGGTGGGGGGGGGTTAAAGAGGGGTTTGGGAAGGGGGGGACCCGGTATTGGGGGCGTTTGGGGCGGGGGGGCGGTAATGAGGAGTTGGGGGGTAATGGGGGGGGGGGTAATAGTTTTTTTGGGGGGAGGGGGCTGCTGGGGGCAACGGCACCAGGTTTTGGGGGGGGCCTTGGTGAAGTTGGGGGGGATGGGGATGGGGGAATGGGATTTGGGGGGCTTTTGGGGGGGTCTTTGGCATTGGGGGGGTGTTTTGGGGGGGGGGTCGTTGGTATTGGGGGGCGTTTGGGGGGGGGTCTTCGGCATTTTGGGGGGGGCTGAAGGGCAACAAGGGGTCAGTGGTAGTGGGGGGGGGGCTGGGTTTGCCCCCATCGTCAGGGTTTTAGGGGGGGACTTCACTCTGTTCCCCCCCCAGGTGCCGTGACCTCATCATCATGGCCCCCCCCCCCCCCCCCCAGGTAGGAATGGCTCAAAAAAGTGAAACTGCCCCAAAATACAGTTATAATAAAATAAAAATACTCCCCCTCCCAAAACCATCACTGGGGGGGGTCGTTGGGAAGGGGGGGGGGGGGGCGGCAGGGGGACACCGTTTTTGTAAAACTTTTTGCTTTATTATAGTATTTAAGCTTTTAAAAATAAAAAAAAAAAAAAGGAATTTTTAAATTTTCTGCTGCAAAATGTACAAAAATCGCTGAAGCCTCCCTAAAAAAAAATCTCCGTGGGGAGGGGAAAATATGGGGGGGGGGGGCTCTTTAGAAGGGGGGTACTGAGGTCCCCCCCCTCCAATTGGGGGTTCGGGTGGGGGGGGTTCAAGGCTGCCAAACACCCTGAGATGTGTTTTTTTGGGGGGGGGGGGGGGGGCTTTTTACCCACAATATTTGGGGGTGGGGGTTGGACCCCCCCCCCCAAATTCAATCTCTGCCCCCCCTTGGGGTCCGTCCGTCCGTCCTGGGGCTGCTCAGCCACGACCTCTTCCACCCCACTGCCTGGAAAAATGGGGGGGGGGGGGGCACGGTCAGATGCCCCCTTTTTTTGGGGTGGGGGGGGTCAGGAGGAATTGGGGCCCCCACCGGGGGGGGTTCTGGGTGGGGGGGGGTCTCTTACCATCCCCGTCGTCGAGGATCTCCTGCACCTCCTCGTCGTCGTCCACGATCACCACGCTGTCCTCCCCGCTCTCGCTGTGGGGTTGGGGGGGGGGGGGCACGGTGTTGGGTGGTCCCGTCCCCCAAAATCTGCCCCCCCCCCGCCCCAAATTTCTTCTCCCGTGCCCCCCCAACCCCCCAAGGGCTGACCTTTCGGGGGGGCCCTCAGCGCCCTCCCCCAGCAGGTAGAACGGCAGCGGGTTCGGCCACAGCTCCTCCTTGATGATCTGGGGGGGGGGACATGGGGGGTCAGGGGGATACTGGGAGGGGTACTGGGAGCACTGGGGGTGTACTGGGGGCACTGGGAGGGGTACTGGGGGCACTGGGAGGTCCTCAAGGGGACACTGGGGGGCTCTGAGGGGAGTTTGGGTATGGAAAAGAGCCCATAGAGGGGTTTGAGAGGGGACTGGAGAACACTGGGACATACTGGGAGGGTACTGGGAGCACTGGGAGGGGTACTGGGGGCACTGGGGGTGTACTGGGGGCACTGGGAGGGGTACTGGGGGGCTCTGAGGGGGGTTTAGGTATGGAAAAGAGCCCATAGAGGGGTTTGAGAGGGGACTGGAGAACACTGGGACATACTGGGAGGGTACTGGGAGCACTGGGAGGGGTACTGGGGGCACTGGGAGGGGTACTGGGGGGCACTGGGAGGCTCTGAGGGGGGTTTAGGTATGGAAAAGAGCCCATAGAGGGGTTTGAGAGGGGACTGGAGAACACTGGGACATACTGGGAGGGTACTGGGAGCACTGGGAGGGTACTGGGGGCACTGGGGGTGTACTGGGGGCACTGGGAGGGGTACTGGGGGGCACTGGGGGGCTCTGAGGGGGGTTTAGGTATGGAAAAGAGCCCATAGAGGGGTTTGAGAGGGGACTGGAGAACACTGGGACATACTGGGAGGGTACTGGGAGCACTGGGAGGGGTGCTGGGGGCACTGGGATGTCCTCAAAGGGATACTGGGGGGTGCTGGGTGGGGGGGTTAGGTACGGAAAGGACCCCATAGAGAGCACTGGGACATACTGGGATGCTCTAGGAGGGCACTGGGAGCACTGGGATGAGTCAGAACTGGTACTGGGGTGGAGCGAGAAGAGTACTGGGAGTACTGGGATGCCTTTGAAGGAATTGTGGAGTATGGGGAGGGTGCTGGGAGAAGCCCTTAGGTATGCTCCAAAGGGTACTGGGGACCACTGGGAGATACTGGGATGCTCTGGGAAGCACGGGGAAGTGCTGGGAGCATACTGGGAGCACTGGGGGGGTTCTTGAGGGGATACTGGGAGGTGCTGGGAGGCACGGGGAGGTGCTGGGGGGTGCTGGGAGTGGCGAGGGAAGCACCGGGACTACTGGGATGCGCTGGAGGGCGTACTGGCTGTACTGGGATGCGCTTGGGGGCATACTGGCTGTACTGGGATGCACTTGGGGGTGTACCAGCGCTGTACTGGGAGGCACTGGGAGCGTACTGGGGCTCACCTCGGCCACGCGATCCCCCGCGGGGAAGCTGTGGTCCCCGAACCAGGCGAAGAAGCTGCGGGGAGGGGGGGGACCCTTGGGGGGCCGGCACCGGGGGTCCTGCCCCTGCCACCACCGGATCGGGGTCGAGTGGGACACCAGGTGACCTGCGGGGGGGGGGCGAGCGGGATGGGGGGGGGTCACTAAAGACCCCCCCAAACCCCATAAAATGCCCCCCCCCCCCCCCCCCCCCGCCCCCCCAGAGCTCACCCACCGGAGGGGCCGCGCACGAACTCCTTGGCCACGACGCGGTTCTGGAAGTAGGGGTTGCCGGCGAAGAAAAACCTGATCCTGCAGCCGGGCCGGGCCGGGCCGAATTCTTCCACCTGGGGGACCCGCGAAGCGTCACCCCCCCCCCTGCTGCGGGGGGGGGGGCCCCAAAAATCCCCCCCCCCCCCCCCCCCGAGGTACCTGCAGGCTGGTCATGTAGCTCAGCGCGTCCTCGTCGCGGTCGCTGATCATGGCCGAGAGTTGGGGGTGGTTCAGGAACTGGAGGCCGGCGTTAAGGGAAGCTGGGGGGGGGTGAGGTTGTGTCCTCCACCCCCCCCCCAAAAAAATTAACACCCCCCCCCCCAAAAAAAAGGATACGGCCGTGACCCAGAAGCCCGGGATGTGCTGGATGAGGTGGTTGCGGCGCTGCAGGTGGGGCCGGCGGCGCAGCCCGAATTTGGCGCGCAGGCGGCGGAAGGCGCGCGCCGCCTCCTCCTCCACGGCCTCCAGCTCCAGCTGCACGGCCTCCAGGGCCGCCAGGTAGCGGCCCGGCCCTTCGTCCGCCTCCTCTTCCTCGTCCTCGTCTTCGCCCAGCGAGATCACCGCGCACTCCTCCGGGCTCGGCCTCTTCTGCCCCTTGGCCTCGCCGGTCCGCTCCGGGCAGCCAGCGGCGGCGGGCTCCGGGCCTCCCTTGAGCGCGGCGCCGGGTTCCGGGCTCCCCTCAGGCTCGGCGGCGCTCTCCAGGCCTCCGTTCGCGCTCCCCGCCTCGCGCCAGGCGGCTGCCGGTGGTGGTCTCGAGGCCCGCTTTGGGCTCCGGCCTCCCTTTTCCCGCTTGGGTGCTGCTCTGAGCCGCCGCCGTTGGTGGCCTCCAGGCCCCCCTTGGCCTCCGGCCTCCCTTTCCCACTCGTGCTTTGCTCCCAGCAGCTGCCGGCGGCGGCCTCCAGGCCCCCCTTGGGCCTCAGCCTCCTTTTCCCACTCGTGCTTTGCTCCCAGCAGCCGCCGTTGGCGGTCTCCAGCCCCCCCTTGGCCCCCAGCCTCCTTTTCCCCTTCGGGCTTCGCTCCGAGCATCTCCCAGCGGCGGCGTCCGGCCCCCTCCCACACCAACCAGCGGCCTCCAGCCCCCCCTTCCCCCTCTCCGAGGGGCCAGGCGGCGCGCTCTCCGGGCTCCCATCCGGCGTGCCGGCGCTCGCGGGGCTCTGTGGGGCCTCTGGGCTCCCTAGGATGGGGACAAATGGCAGGCTCAAGGACCCCAGAGAACCCCGAGGGTGGTTTCCAGGCCCCCCCAGTCACCCCAGGGCAGTTTCCAGGCCCCCCCAAGTCCCCCTATGGCGGTTTCCAGGCCTCCCCATTCATCCCCTGGCAGTTTCCAGGCCCCCCCCCCAGTCCCCCTATGGCGGTTTCCAGCCCCCCCATTCACCCCAGGGCGGTTTCCAGACCCCCCCCCAAGTCTCCCTATGGCGATTTCCAGGCCCCCCCATTCATCCCATGGCAGTTTCCAGGCCTCCCAGTCCCCCCATGGCGGTTTCCAGGCCCCCCCCATTCACCCCAGGGCAGTTTCCATCCCCCCCATTCACCCCAGGGCGGTTTCCAGGCCCCCCCATTCACCCCAGGGCGGTTTCCAGCCCCCCCATTCACCCCAGGGCGGTTTCCAGCCCCCCCATTCACCCCAGGGCGGTTTCCAGGCCCCCCCATTCACCCCAGGGCGGTTTCCAGCCCCCCCCAAGTCCCCCTATGGCGGTTTCCAGGCCCCCCCCCAGTCCCCCTATGGCAGTTTCCAGCCCCCCCATTCACCCCAGGGCAGTTTCCAGACCCCCCCCCCAAGTCCCCCTATGGCGGTTTCCAGCCCCCCCCATTCATCCCACGGCAGTTTCCAGGCCCCCCCATTCATCCCCTGGCAGTTTCCAGGCCCCCCCCAAGTCCCCCTATGGCGGTTTCCAGGCCCCCCCATTCATCCCATGGCGGTTTCCAGGCCTCCCAGTCCCCCCCTGGCAGTTTCCAGGCCCCCCCCAAGTCCCCCTCTGGCGGTTCCCAGGCCCCCCCCATTCATCCCCTGGCGGTTTCCAGGCCTCCCGGTCCCCCCATGGCAGTTTCCAGCCCCCCCCCCAGCCGTATCCAGGCCCCCTCCCCCGCCGCCTCACGGCGCATGCGCGCCGCCCCCTCTCACCGCGGCCTACCGGCAGGGGGTGACGCCTCCCGGCCCGGCCCGGCGGACGGATCCAAGCGGCGGAGCTTGGCGGGGGGTGACGACGGCAGCGGCGGCCGCTCCCCCCCGGCCCCGCTCATGGCGGCGGGGGCGGGGGCGGCTCCAGGGCCCGGCGGGCTCCGGCGGCCGTGAGAGCGCCCGCACCGCCCCCGCCCCGCCGCCGCCCTGCGCGGCTACTTCCGCCCGCGAGGGGGCGTGGCCTCGCCGGGTCACGTGGCCCTTTGGCGGGCTCAGGGGAGGGGAGGGGGCTCGGCGCGCACGCGCGCTGCGGCGGCGGGCACGTGCGGCCGGCGCGAGGGCGGCGCGGTGACGTGAGCACGTCAGTCGCGGCCGAGCCGCCGGCGGGGGCGGACGTGGGGCCGCGCTCTCCCGGGGCTGCGCCGCGCCGGGGGGGGGGGGGCGGGGGGGATGAAGGGCCGGGACCCCCCCCCAAATTAAATCCAGGGGGCTGGGGCGCTCCTTCCGGCCCGGTCCCCCCCCCCCCCGCGTGTTGCGGGACCCCCCCCGTTGGGCTGCATCGCGGTGAGTTGGAGCGGCCGCCAACGCCCCCCTGCCTCAGTCTGGGAGCCCCCCCCCCCCATTCAACGCACAGGCCTGAGCCCCCCCCTTCATATTTGTGCCCCTCCCCCCATTTTCCCTCAAGCGTTTGAGGACCCCCCCTCAGTTCCCCTTCAAGGCTCTGAGGACCCCCAAGTTGTCCCCCCGCTCCCCCCATTTCCTCCCCAGGTGCCCCCCCCGATCCGGCAGAGCCCCCCCCCTACAGAACACACATTTTTCAGCCCCCCCCGCGTTATAAAACCGCCCCCCCCCCGTGTTTGTCAGCCCGTGACCTTTGCAGGGGACCTTCCCCGGGGCAGGAAGCGGCTGCGACAGAGAGAAACCGGGAGGGGGTGGGGGGGGGTGCTGAAAATGGGGAGGGGGGAGCCCAGCCATCCCCCCCCCCCCCCCCAAAAAAAATAATTATATTCCCCCCCCCGCTCCCAACCCCGCAAGGAATCAGGGCGAGCGCGTTTCCACGGCTGTATCTACACCAGGCGGTACAGGGGCGCCCCGAGACCGGGGCCACAAAATGGCGGCTGATGGGGGGGGGCGGGGTGGGGGGGCACAAAATGGTCGAGCCGCGCCCCCCCCCCCCCCAGGTGATGGGTTTGGGGGTGTCACGGCCCCGTCTCCCAATTCGGGGTGTCCCCAGCAGGGGGAGGGGGGGGTCGTGAGAGATCCGGGGTTGTCCCATGCCACGGCCATGCGGTGATGGTGGGGGCGTCCCATGCTGCCCCCCCCCCCCCCCCCAATAATGACCCTTTTTGGGGGGGTCGCCCGCCACTTGGGGACCTCGTGACAATTCGGGGGGGCTCCCCCCCCCCTCACGTCAACCAGGCCAAGGCCAAGTAGATCCCCAAGGCCAAGGCGGCCGTCGGCCCCCCCCCGTCGCCGCACGCCACCGGCACCAGCACGGCCAAGGCCAGCACCACCCCGCAGCGCCTCAGCGCCCCCCCCAGCGCCCCCCCCCGGCCCGGGGGGGGCCTCGCCGGCACCACCAAAGCCCCCGCGAGCGGCCCCCCCCATGCCCCGCAGCTCGGGGGGGCTGCGGCGGCCCGCCGCCGCCGCCGCCCCCCCCCTCGTAACGCCTCGCCATCTCGGCTGCCAGCGAGGTGTTGGGGCCCCCCCCGCTCGGGGGCGGGGGGGGGCAGGTTGCCGGGGGGGGGCCCCGCGTTGTCGCCTCCCGCCGGCCCCCCCCGCAGTCGCCGCAGGTGGGAGAGGTAGAGCTGCTCCAGCTCCCGCGCCACGGCCTCCTCCTCGGCACCCTGCGGAAAGGGGGGGGGGGGGGGGCAAGGGGGGGCCCCCAAAAAGTTTGGGGGGGGGGCCCCAAAAGGTTTGAGGGGGTCCTGTTTTGATTGGGGGGGGGCGCTCACCTGTGCCTGGTCCGCTTCCGGGGGGGGCGGCAGCGGCGTCGGTTCGGGGTCAGGGTCTGGGGAGGGAAGGGGGGGGGTGGGAAATGGGGGGGGGGGGGGGCAAAATGGGGGGGTTGGAACCCCAAATTGGGGGGGTCCAAGCCCCAAATTGGGGGGGTTGGAGCCCCAAAATGGGGGGGCTGGAACCCCAAATTGGGGGGGTCCAAGCCCCAAATTGGGGGAGTTGGAGCCCCAAAATGGGGGGGCTGGAACCCCAAA